>NC_081411.1:419966570-420266570 GCF_030272615.1 Cryptomeria japonica | reverse complement strand
TCTGATAAAGCCCACATCCAGTAATTTTTTCAGTTCTACCTTGACCAAAAGAGCCACTTGGGGATGCATCTTTCTAAGTTTCTGTTTGACAGGCTTGGCATCTGTTTTTAATGGCAAGTGATGAAGGACTAATTTTGGATCGAGGCCAGGCATATCTGCATAGGACCATGCAAAGCTGATCTTCTTCTCAAGAAAGAAATTGACAAAATCTATCTTTTCCTGTTTTGATAGAGAAGCAACAAAATGAATGACCTTAGGGTTGTCAGGTGTACCCAAATTGATTTCTTCGGTCATTTCCACAAGCAATGTTGATTTATCTTGACTTGATAGGGGTATGTCCACTCTTCCACCTTTGGGTGCCTCAGAGAGGTTTTCACCCGCAGGTACACCTTTTATTTTTACTTTTGTATGATCAGAGAGTGCCTTACGGTTTTCACTCAAAGACCTATTCTTTTGATTCTTTACTTTTTCTTTTCTTTTTTCATTTTGATGACTGGAAGATGGAGTTGACTCCCCAAAATATGCTATGGAATCTAGGTCAATAGCAAATCCTGTCTTATGATCACCTTGTGGTATGCCTTCCCCTAGTCCAAGGAATTCTGCAATTGCTTCGTCATTTTGAAAACAGTCCAATGTGAGTGGTTCTTGTTGGTCATGTTGGATAAGCTGGGGATAGACGAGGGGCATGTCATCATCGGTTTTAAGGAGAGAGAGGACTAAGATGGTAAAGATGTAAACATCTGTGGTATCACTGTCTGAACTACTTGTATCTGATTTGGAGCTTGGATCCTAGAATGACTCTATCCAAGCATTAGGACATGTTTTAGGAAGAGGAGTTATTTCATGTTTGTCTTCCATAGGCAAATTATCAGGGTCAAGGAAAATATTGTCAAGGGCATAGGAGCTAGAAGAAAAAGAACTCCACTCCCATTCATTGGAATTAGTTTCGGGTCGGGTATCCTCAGGTGTTATTTCATCATCAGAGTCACGCCCTTTTCCACACATGGTCACTTTGGTAGATGAGGATCCAATTCGCAATGGTACAAAACCTAACCCTAAAGTTGGAGGTCGCATCTTGGGTATAACAGGTTCTATCCTTCCATTTTTGTTCAGGCCTAAGCCACTGCAGCCGTCATATCCTTTCTTTTGTAGCATAGTAAATCCTTTGCTGTATCGTTCCACTAGCAACCAGACAGGTGGGGTCTCAGTTGGATCCTTATAAAGCCAATCTATGACATCATCATCTAAAGTTTCTTTGTCAAGTTCACCCCATCTTGTAAATGTAGTGGGAGGCTAATATTGAATAACTACCTTAGGTTCCTTTTGCAACAAATGTGGTTTGCCATATGATTTTGGAGATATTGGTAAATTCCCGATGAGGAATGTTTGATCCATTGAATATTCTCCGCATCCTTGGTCCTGTATCTTCAATTTTCCTTTGACAACATCTAACAATTCATTAGGATCCACATAACTATGTGAGTGGGCCTCTCTATTGACTGGGACTTGCTGCTGAGGGGAATCCTTTAGAGTAGCACAAAATTGAAATGGATTAGGATCTCCTGGAATTATTATCTCAGTTCCATTGTAAGGATATTTTAAACATTGATGATAGGTGGATGGAACTGCTTTCATTGCATGGATCCATGGATGGCCAAGAATCATATTGTAAGGGAGATCAAGGTCTAAGACCTGCAAGAAAGTGTTTTCTGTCACTGGACCGACTCTGATAGGTAATGTAATTATCCCTTTAGATGGGCGCTCAACATCATCATATGCTTTGATTGTTATTCTTCTGGAAGCATCAATGTCATTTTTTGTATAACCAAGGCCAATGACCACTCTCAAGGTACAAATATTAAGACCCGCTCTACCATCTATCAAGACTCGTCGGATTTTGCAATTATGGACAAAGACTTCAAGGTGTAAAGGATCATTATGAGGGAGCTTATCAGGTGGGATATCATTATCAAAAAATGTGACATTTTGGAAAACAGCTAGATGTCCAATTCGGGCTTGAAACTGGTCAACATCAATGTCTGTCGGGACAGTGGATTCCATTAAAGCTTTATCTAGGACTACACGATGCATGGGGGACATTTTCAACAACTCAAGGATTGATATTTGTGTAGGTGTCTTTTCTAGATGATCCAAGAGATTATACTGACTTGCAGGAGTTGGTTTGGGAGGAGCTGCAGGAGCTCCTTTCAGGACTATTTTGGATCGACGAGTGGTGACTGCGCAAGAAGGATCTTGTCCCTTTATTCTTAGGGTGGAAACATACTCATTTGACGCTCGAAAACAATTGATGACATTGTTATAACCAGTACTTGCATAATTTTCTATTTGGGTAGAGTTTGAAGAAGATGCTTTACCCTTGTCATGATCAAGCAAAAGAGTTTTGAAAATGGTATGATCAGTGTTAGAGGTCGTGTTGGGTGGATCTACCTCAATTACTCCTTGCTCTAACAAGTCTTGAATCATATGTTTCAATTGAAAACATGACACGGTTTTATGTCCTTTTGACTGATGGTACTCACAGTATGCATTATCATTCCACCAATGCGGTTTTACCACTGGTTCTGCCTTGATATCTGGTAGCTTAATAAATTTTGCTTGTATTAATTGTTTCATTACTGACTCAATAGGCTCTCCCAATGGCGTAAACTATCGAGGAGGCCCATCCCTCGATCGGAAAGGTTTGTGTTGCTGGTTTTGTTGCTGGCCTTGTTGTTGATTATATTGTTGAGTGTATTGTTGAGTATGTTGTTGGTATTGCGGCTGTTGAGTAACATTGTTCATTGGTGTTTGATTTTGTTCCATAGTTGACATATTAGGAACACTCAATTTCTTGATTGTGAATGGGGGTTGATTTGCATTCACTGCTCTTGCATCAACAACTCCATCATTAGTGACATTCTTGTTTTTATACCAAAATCTATTTCTGTCCCCTGAATTGTTTGTGTTGTCACTATCTTTGTTAAGCTTAATGATTCCCTTGGCTACAAGAGCAGTTTCAATGTTCATCCCTTTCTTAATGAGTTTCTCTATAGTACTGGGACTTTTCAATTTTAGTTCATACATCATTTCTGGGACCAAATTTTGGATAAACAGATTCACTTGTTGTTCTTCAGGTATATCTAGGGAAGAATGACTATACAAGCTTCGCCATCGTTGCAAGAAAGTCACTAATGGTTCACCTTGCTTTTGCTTGGTGTTGCATAAATTTGTCATGGTCACGTCACTGTCGATGTTGAATGCGAAGTGAGATATAAACTTTTGAGCCAATTCAAACCAAGTCTTTATATTTCCTGGCAGATGCGAATACCAATCCATGGCTTGTCCTGTGAGACTTCATGCAAATAAGCGCATTAAATATATTTCCTCATAACTCACTTCAGTACATGCTGCGAAAAATGCTCGAATGTGATCTTTTGGATTGCCATTCCCTTTATATTTCTCAAAATTAGGTGCTTCAAAATGCTTAGGGAATGGAGGCATGTATAAGCTCTTGTCAAATGGATTAGGACATAAATCCTGATCTGTCTACAACTTCTTTGCTCCTTTAGTTTCTAATGCGTCAACTTGTCGTTGCAACTTCTCAAGCTGTTGCACAATTGTATCAGATTTTGGAGGTCCATCATTAATCCCGGTGGGTACTCTTTGTCGATACATCGTGTTTCCGATCAGCTGTTGATGCTCTGAAATGGCCATTTTTGGTGTCTCCGGCATATAATGTTCTTGGTACATCTCTTGTTGTTGTGGTTGTGCCATGCCTTGATATTGACCTTGTTGCTGTGCTTCTTGTAGCCTAGGTTGATATTCCAATTGAGGGTGTTGTTGATATTGCACAGGCGCCAATTGCGGTTGTGAAGTATGATAGCTTGTTTGTCTTGGCACATATTGAGGCACATGTTGTTGTTGATGCTGACGAATCGAAATTTGCTGAATTTGTTCCAATTGTTGTCACGGTGTGAATCCCATCATTTGCAAAAAACTTTGTTTGGGTGGTTTTTGTTGTTTCTCCTTAAGATGGGGTATGGCACTTGCATTAACTTGCTGTGTTGTTTGTCCAATCCATTGTGATGGTTGCAAGTTTGCATTAACTTGTAATGGGGCAGAAGGCACTGCAATTTGTTGTCGAATGCAATATTGTTGTTGTTGTACATTGCTTGTTTGCACATTCGATTGTACCTTTTGTGTATTACTCAATTGTTGCAACAATTGTTGTTGGTGCAAACCACTATCCGTAGCTCTTTGTGTCACCATTATTGAAGGATATGTCACAATAGTGTTTGGCAAATATATTGAGCTTAACGGGACATAAGAACTTTGTTGCATCATGGAATTGTTTTGGACATTGGTGATATCAGGCATTCCAGTCGTGAAGCTTTCTTGCATCTTAGATTTTGATCCAATTTTATGCATGTAAGGAACCAATTCTTGTTGAGGGATAGTTGTCAATATTTGCGTGGTCTTTATTTGATCTCATGTTACAGGTGTTGTGTTGAATAATGGATTATTTATTGTCTCAAATGGTGACTTTTGAGGAATAGTCACTGTCAATGCCTTTGAAGCACATTTACTCATCAAGGTAGATTGAGTTTCTTGTTGCGTATTTTCTTCATTTGGATGCGGAGAGAAACTTAACAGCTCACCGCCTTGTTGTTTTTGCACATTGATTTGCTCACTTGAGGAGGTCACATTACTCATCATGTTAAGATATTTTTGTGGGAACATCTTAAAGACCTTGTTCAAGAATTTATCCATCTTTTTTGTCAAGTTTGGATCTTGAAGGAACATATCAACATCATCAGAAGCATCGGAATCTGATGAAGAATCTGGTTGGACATTTGGATTCATTTCTTGTTGAATGCCTTGATCTGAACCAAATCCTTGTGAAAGAGTTTGTTCCTCATGTAATGTTTGAATTTCATGTTGCAGGTTTGGTTGATGCCAATCGAAAGGTGCATTTCCTCTTGGTGTTGGTGGAACACTCCCATGTCCTGGTTTCATAGGTACAAACACTGGTTCATATAATGGAGGTGGTCCAAGTTGAACCATTCCATGTGGTGGTAATGATGTGTTTGATGAACCTTCAATTTGTATTGTTTGACTAGTTTGAAATTGTGAATTTGATATGTTGTCAATGGGTTGATACGTTGGTTTGCCCATCTTCTTAGATTTTGACCTTGTTTCAACAGGCATGTCACTTATGCAAATGCAATATTTTTAGAAATTTTCAAGGACAATATATGATATGAAACTAAATGCAAACTAAATAAATGAGAATGCAATCTATGGCAAGAATGCAACCTATGTTTTTGGCTGTTTTTCAAGATTTTGACAAACTTTTTGGAATGCAAATCTAAAAGAGATCCTTAGGAAATTGAAATGATGTCTAGACCTCAAAGGACAAAAGGACCAAGTGACAAAAGGACAAAATGACAATGTCTCCCCTATATGCTTGGATACTAAGCTAGGTTTGACCAAATGACAATAATGACAAAAAGAGAAAAGGTTTGATAAGGTCTAGACTTCCTAACAATGACTTAGGGTTTATCAAAGATTTGGATTACTCAAGTATGACAAAACCTAGTTTTGACACTATATGCAAAGGGACAATTACTATGCAAATAACCCTAATATGATATGATAATGACCTAAACTTAATGAAGAGACCTAGGGTATGCAAATATGAATGTATGACAATGGTATTACTCTAATGCAAGAGGACACATGCAAATGGATGACCCTTATTGATATGCAAAGGAGTATGACCTAGGTGAAACCTAACCTTGGTAGTTGACAATGACTTTGCAAAATGCAAACCTAAGATGAACCTAAATCTAAGTGACATGAATATTGAGACAAGATTTTGAAAAATGTTTGACAACCATGTTTGAAGGTGTTTTGAACTTTGTTGAATGAAATACTCTTGTGTTTAACCTTGTTTTGAATCAATTTGGCTTGTTTTTGAAATGAGACACAACTCAACTTTTGACAAGCAAAGAAGACAAGATATTTTAACTTAGACTCAAAACAATCATGCTCATTCACACATTTCTTATGGTAGGCTTTGGACAGTAGGTACTTGAGAGGTAGACTCGTTATGAGATTCAAGGAGAATACATAGATGCTTGACCCCACGGGCTCCCCTCCACGACACTCACTTCTCAGGGCAGCCAAGCATCAGTCCCCATGGAAATCTCCCCATGGTGAACTTAGTATCTCTTCCAAGTATCCGAACTTGTCCTTCTCAAGCAACTAGAAGGATTTTTGGCCTCTAAATACAAGGTGTTTAGTAAGGATTTCTGTTAAGCGTTACTCCTTGGTGTCACGCAAGCGTGATTGAGACATTAAGCCCACCAAGATACCAAACAAATGTAGTCGCGCAAGCATGATTTAGACCGTGAGGTCCTACTTAGATGTTGATATGAGAAAGAGTTCAAGGGTCATCACTTCCCAAGTAACTGCAATTCCCACGTAACCCTTCCTTCAAAGCTTTCGCCCATCAGGTATTTGTTTATAGTGAGTTAGAATGCCAAGGTATTCTAGCCGTACTCACTTTGGGTCATTCCCTTCTCACGATTGTCACTTGCTTGCAAAAGAAAATGGTCAGGAAGGTAGGCCCTCTAAAGGTGACACACAATCAAAAACATGAGCATGGTATCGAAGATCTGGATTTCTGATCACCCTAAGAAGGATGAGAGCATAGTCTCCTACTCCAATGTCAAACTCAACAATCAAAGAAAACATACATTCATTCCATCCTATTTAGAAATCATACTAAGTGCCTAAATATTAATTACAAACACAAAGTTTAGTTGTAATCCAAGGCAACCTGCAAAACCCAAGTCTGAAGTTTGATATGTTTAGTCTTTGACTATCGAACCTGCATAAAACATGTTAGTAGTTTCATTTGTTGTCTTTGCCATGTGTAATGCCAAGGTGCTGCACAAAGAATCAGTACCAAAAACCAAAAAGCAGAAACAAAATGCAAAACAAAACAATTTGGAAGTAAAAACACTGCTTTTTTTACCTCTGTTTCTGGACTTACACAGGTGCAGAATGCTTGACACAGGCGCAACATGCTTCACACAGGCATAGATTGTCCTTGAAATAGGCGCAAAATACTTGACACAGGCACAGAAGTTCCCAGAAAACCCTGCATTACCCTGTTTCTTGGGTTTTTAACTTGCAAATCAACTCAAAAGCACTCAAAAGCGTGATTAGGGGGTTAGTTCACGTTGAGTTCACCAATTAATGTAGATAGGAATTTGGAAATCATCAAAGCAAATAGTATTAGTAATCTAGCTCAATCACAAAAGCTCAAATGAAATGATCAATCCTAAACACACTCAATAAAGACATGAAAACAAGACATCAATTCAAGATTGAAAAATAAGCAAACCAAATGCAGACTTGAATGTCTCCTTCATGTGACTCCATTGTCCTTCTTTCTTCTTCAAATAGATTTTTTTGTGGATCTCACCTACTAGTGCATAAGCATGATATGAAAGCAAGTAGACAAGATTGTAGCGCAAGAATACTCGAAGCATGATTGATTCGACCAGGTAGGGATCTTGATTGAAGAAAATCATCCAATTTATAGACAAATTGGAGAAAAGATCAAATTAGCATGAAGAGATTCAAATGGAAATTGCAAATCAAGAATGTCAATTATGACAAATTATGACAAATTTGCACTTTCTATGCAAGATTAATTGATTGATAATTATGACAAAATTATGACAAATTTCTATGTCAAAATTGATTGATTGTCAATTATGACAAATTATGACAAATTGAAATGTCATTCCCATGAAATTAGGAGAAAAATAGGAGAGAATTGAAAAATAGATGAAATAGAAATTAGGAAATTAGGAATTAGAAATTGATGAAAAATTAGGAAATTAGGAATTAGGAGAAATTAGGTAAATCGATTAATAATTTTTCATTTATTAATTAATTCACAAAAAGAGGAATAATTAGTTAGCCAATTAAATAAACATTTAATTGTGACACGAAGACTTAGGATAAATAAATAATTTATTAATCCTAGAGGGGGAAATGACAAACAGGGTTAAATGAATAAAATCATGAAACCCTAAAAGATGAATTAGAAATGCAAGGATGACAATTAGGTCCTGACAAAAGATAATTGACGTCGATTCGATTTGATCATGATTCTGACTTGATAAATGACCAATGCTGATAAGTGATTTGATTGATAAATGCGCCAATTGACGAGGAACAATAACTAATTGATCCAAATTGACATAATTGAGAAAGACGACGATCGATGACAAATCGATCGCCGAATGACAAAATTGACAAGAAGACAAGGATCGATGACAAAATAGATTGCAAAATGACAAGATTGAAAATGAGCATGATCGATGACAAATCAATCACAAGATGACAAGATTGAAAATGACCACGATCGATGACAAATCGATCGCAAGATGATAAGATTGAAAACGACGACGATCGATGACAAATCGATCGCATGATGACAAGATTAAAAATGACAACGATCAATGACAAATCGATCGCATGATGACAAGATTAATAAGAGGACAAAACCCTAATTAGGATTGACGATGTCCAGATATGACAAATGAGCACGCACATTGATGCGACAGGATAAGATCGATCAAAATCATGACTGAAGTTTGTTATCAACAAGACCAAAATCGAAAGCGAGATAAATGAAGAAATCCAGAAGAAAGACTCGATGCTCACAAATGATAAAGACCAAGTGCGAATCATAGGAGAAATGTTAATGTGATGCAAAAACCCTAAAATAAGGCAATGCGCAAATGTTAAAGTACGACTCTGCAAGCGTTGACCATTTTTAGACGTCTACAATCATATTTTTCATCTTGATAGAATAGAGTTTATTTCTATCATCTATTTTGTTCTCTCTTATTTGTTCTTTCCATTGCCTCTTGATCTTGGTAAAATCTCACATGGTATTAGTGCCATTAGAGTGTCATTGGTTTGCTAATTGAGAGAAATTTGATGCTATTTGGGGTTTGCATTTTGGAATTTTCTATTGCAGGTTATTATTGAAGCTTGATGGATCAAATCTGAGGTTACCATTGGATTGAGGAGGTCCAAGAAAGTTAGTTTTGCCTTTTGTTTCATCCAAATCAGACTTCGGAGGCCAAATCTAGAGGCATTTGAAGTTTGAAGCTGCGACGGAAATTTTCCAGAAATTATAATTTTGCAGGCGATTTTCAAATAGCGATATCTCACTCATCTAAACTCCTTTTTTGGAGCAATTGTTTTTGTTTTGGGGTAGAATTTCATGATCTATACAATGGTGCAATATTTTTCTATTTCTTAGATACAGGTTTTTCGGAAATCGTGAAATCCTGATTTTTACAACTTTGGAGGCTTCATTTGGGCTCATATGGACTCCTTTTCAGGTGCCATTTTTTTTGAAAGTGCATATTTTTTCATCTACTTTCAGAATCTGCCATTTGTTTGCAGTAATTTTAAGTAGAAATTGTACTTTCATTATTTGGCCATTTTTGGCATATTTGGTACTTGCATTTTGCTTGGATCTCAGTTTAGATCACTAGCAGTATTTGTTGAAGTCTCTTAGATCTCATTTTGAGAAGTTGTAAATTAAAATCAGAAGTCCACTTAGCCTTTTTTTTCAAGTGGCCTATTGTACACGCACTACATATAAAGTGCCAAAATCATTATTTTTTGGGGGTACTTTGATTGAGTTAATTTGGGGGGGTGTCACTTGTGCTTTTGTGCTCTTGTGTTCCTTCCTTTTTGCTGCTATGGGTTCTTCTAATTTTCCTCTCTTAACTCCTCATAATTATGCTACTTGGAAAATTTATGCATGGAGTAAACTTATGGAAAAAGGACTAACTCATTACATTGATGGAACTATTGCTGCTCCTGCTAATCCTAAGGTTGATCCAGTTGGTCACTTGGATTGGCTCACTAAAAATATCATGGCAATTGGTACCTTAAGAAAGTATGTATCAAAGGATCTCATTTTTTCATATTGAGAAGTGTACTCTAATCAAGGATGCTTGGAAAAAGTTTCAAGACTTGTATTGTCAAGTTGATGAGATTAGGGGATATCAAATTGATAGTAATCTCACCATGTTGGATCCCAAGAACTTTGATACTATACAAGATTATGTCACCAAGGAAAATGAGTTGAGGGCACAACTCAAAGATTGTGGCATTGATAAGAAGGATACTCAATTGATATTCAACTTGATAGGCAAGCTTCCACAAGAATATGCAGCATTTGTTTCTAGTTTCCAAACCCATAGGATGACAATGGGTTCAAGCTACACAATGTCTATATTTGATGCTTTCAATGAAATGTTGATGATGGAACAAACTAAGTTGATAAGCATGGGCATTCTTAAGGCTTCTAAGTCTCAAGTATTAGTGGCAAATCAAGTAGCCTAAGGACAAAGCATCATCCTCTCCACAACAAGGAGATGCATCCTCTTCCAAGAGGGATAACTCACCAAAGAGGGAGAAACCTACTTGTGCCTATTGTAAAAAGTTTGGTCATGAGGAGTGTCGTTGCCATTCTAAGAAGATTGATGAGCTCACACATATCATCAAAAAGCATAACATTGATTTGCCTAATGTCTACAAGATAGATGATTCATTAACTTCCACTTCCTCACATTCAAAAGGAAAAGGGCAAGCATTCACGACTTCTACAAGTGGGAAAACTCACTCTTTTGGGACAAGAAAAGGAAAAGCTCTATGTGCTACTATTAGTCATGATTTAGAGAGATGGCTTCTAGATTTAGGGGCTTCTCATCATATGGCATCTTCACAGTCTATGTTCTCTACATTTGAGCCTTGTACCATGCCACAGATATTGATGGGCAATCATACATACATGGATGCGATTGGGAAAGGATCTATTGACATTGGGGATAACTCCTTCAATAATGTGTTGTGTGTACCCCACTTGACAAACAATCTCCTTTCTATCTATCAAATCACACTTGGCGCAACTAAGAGAGTTGTAGAGTTCACACCTGAGTCAGTTTTCATTAGAGACTTGGATACTAGAGCTATCATTGTGACTGGGGTGGTTGATCATGCATCTCGGTTATACTCCTTTTCAGATTTTGTTGATGATGATGATTTCACATTTGATGATTCTACACATGTTGATCACACTTCTTGTGATGGTTCAGATTTTGAGGAGAACTTTGGGCACTTGAACATGGGGATTCTCATATGTGACCCCGTTCTTGAGTCTTGTATTTCATCTCCTCATATTGATATCACATCACCTATTGCACCTGATGATGCAGATAGTGCAGTAGTTTTGCCTTCATGCGATTCAGTGCAATAGGATATTCATTGTCTTCCAGCTTTAGATTCATGGGATGATTACTTGACAGACATTGTAGGTTTGTTTATGGAATCCTACATTGCAGATTTGGGAGACATCATTGATGACATTCATCTTCTCTTTGATGAAGATGATCCTTCTTCGATTGTTGTGAGGGAACACTCTGACCCTCTTGTTCATTCTCTACATGATCATTCTTTCGAGGTTGACATGATTGTGGATACTTATGCACAACAGTTGGAGGAGGTCTCTTTATTTTTTGAGGAGACATGTGAGTCTTTGGGACATGTTCTACATCCATCTCCACTAGATCTTGGAGTTCCTTTTTCAGCAGTGTGGCACAGTTTACCACCTTTGGAGGGGGTTTCTTTCAGCATCGACATGGGGACACTTGAGCAGTTTTTAGAGATTCCTTTCATCATGAGTTTTCTTCATACATCTTCCCTTCATGATTGGGGAGACTTCATGGATACACCTTTGGCTTTGTTTCTTCCTAAAGGGAGGAATGTTGTTCGACGTTCATGGAGTAGTTTCTTCATACATCGAGCTTCTATCATTGGTGCAGATTCCATATTGAGTGGGGGCTTCCTAGCTTCTCTTCTTCTCTCATATGGGGGGGACTTTTTCCTCACATGGGGTTTTGTTCCTCACATTCTTCTATGAGAGTTCTCTTGTATAGCTTTCATCTCTCTTTTGGGGGAGGGTTTTTTCCCATTGGGTTTTTCTCTCTTTCCCCACTTTGTGAGAGATTTCATTGCATTGGTTTTCATGCATTTGCATTTGTACATGGGTACCTAACATGGCCTAGTAGATGGGACCCATCTTGCATTGCTTAGTTGCATTGTAGACTTAAGTGCATTCCCCTAAGTTGCACTTAAGGGGGGCTGTTGGTGTAAATAATTATTCATCATGGATATTATTACACTTTACTTGAGTTTACTTAGGAAATGCATTTCATAGCAGTTTGGGTATGAGACACTTGGGTGTTTGTGCCACATTGGGATAGTGTGTGTAGGATAATTTCCACCTTTTATGGTGTTGATCTTGTTGTTACACTCCACATTCCACCTCATGTGGACTATTATATTATTTCTCCTACCTACCCACACCTATTTCCTACCTACCCTTGTTTCTTATTGAGCCACATGTCATGTTTGTGTGCTCACATATCCATATAGCCTTGCCTATATAAGCAGGCTTATATTAATTGTATGTAATTCTTAATGATCCAGTTGATCATATTTTTCATCTTTAT
This sequence comes from Cryptomeria japonica, assembly GCF_030272615.1. Taxonomy (NCBI): domain Eukaryota; kingdom Viridiplantae; phylum Streptophyta; class Pinopsida; order Cupressales; family Cupressaceae; genus Cryptomeria; species Cryptomeria japonica. Next base: position 420,253,950 of record NC_081411.1, on the reverse strand, counting down.
AGAATACAGTTTATTTCTATCATCTATTTTGTTCTCTCTTATTTGTGCTTTCCATTGCCTCTTGATCTTGGCAAAATCTCACAACACTGATGCAGATTGGGCTGGTGATGTAGATGACCGGAAGAGTACTACCAGTGGAGCATTCTTCTTGGGTAAGAAGTTGGTTTCTTGGGAAAGTAAGAAACAAGATTCAATATCTCTATCTACTGCTGAAGCTAAGTACATTGCTGCTGCTAGTAATTGCACTTAGATAGTTTGGATGAAGCAAATGTTGAAAGATATCAGAGTTATTCATGATGAGCCTACTATTATATACTTTGATAATTCTAGTGCTATATACATGTCAAAGAATCCAGTGCAACATTCAAAGACTAAGCATATATCAATTAAATATAATTACTTGAGAGAACAAGTTAGTGAAGGGAAGGTAAAGTTGGAATATGTATCTACAAAGGAAAAAATTGTTGATATTTTCACTCAGCCTTTGCCTACAGATACATTTGTCTACTTGAGAGACAAGTTAGGGGTATCCATCCCTCCTGATGAGAATTATATGTGTTGAGTTTCATCGATCTGGTGGATTTTAGAGCCTTATTTTTTTATTCAGATTGATGAGTTGGTGTTGCTCCTCTATTGGAGTAGTCTGTTGATTTGGTTGTATGTTCTAGGGAGAGAGATTCACATTTCTATTTTGAGAGAGAGTTTGATTTTCTATTTTGGAGATCTTTGGCATTACCATCAAAGGGGGAGAGAGATAATGTGAAAAACTACTTTATCTATCTTGATCTTAGGGGGAGTTTGTTGGTGATATCTTTTGTCTTTGCATTGACTGTTTTTCACATTCATATGTTGTCATCAATGCCAAAGGGGGAGATTGTTGGAAAGATTGTTGGATTTGGTTGCTCATTTCTTCTACTAGGATATGGTGTTGTCATTGATGTCAACATATTCCTAATGTTTATTCTGATGAGTTTAGGAAGATTTTCGTATCCGGTTTTGTAGTTTGGTTTTGCTGATCACTGTTTTGCAGAGACCGATATTTCCTCCAGTATGTTCCGGTGTGATCAGATCTTGTGCTGAGACTTTGGTATATTGTTTGGGATGATCTTGTGTATCTTCATTTCAGATGGTTCATTATTTGGTGCTCCATAAGTTATCTTTCTTTGTGACAGTTGCTGATTGGTTGAGTTCTTGAGCTTTCTAGATGTTGATTGATGAAGATTTGAAAAGTGGTGTTGATGCAACTATTCTAGATGGTTCTAATGTGCCTACTGGTGTTTCCTAGTCATGTCCTATTTGTTTTGATGATCCGCATTGATCGTTGTGTGATTTTTGGGAACTGGTGATGATTTTCATGTAATGCAGTATTTCTGGTGGTGTAGCATGTTGCGGTTGAACTTGGCGCGATTTCTAGTGGATGTGATCATTTGAGAATTTGAATTAGGTCCATGCTATGTAACATGAATAATTATAATGGTCTGGTGATTGATCTTTGTATCATGTAATGTAATTTTAGTAATTATGAGTTGAGGGTTTAGCCGAACTTGTTATCAAGGTTGATGATTTGTATATATAGGTGAGATACTTATGTAATTTAGGTGTCGGTATTGTGTTTGCATTATCAAAAAGATGTAAATATGCGAACAAGAGATTTATCATTTAGTGAAGAGTTGATGTGAGATTGGTGTTGCTAAGCAGATAGTTTTGCTTAACTGAAACTGTTATTAGGCATTTGTAGATGTTATCATTGCAGTTCATTTGTTCCGGATTATAGTCTGAATCATATTGTAAGTCAGTGAGACTTCCCTGAGGGTTGTAGCCTTCCGGGCAAATAGCTTTTGAGCAGTGAGCTCTAGGCAGTGTGCTTGAATGCAAGTGCATTCACCATTGTAAAATTTTCACATACTACTGTAGAGTATCATCTTACTGTGGATAGGTTCCCACCATTTTTTTTCCCTTAACCGGGTTTTCCATGTCAAAAATATTGGTGTCGTGTGTTCTGCTTATCTGTTATTGCTGCAGTTTATCAGTTTATGTTTTGAAGTTTAATTTGCTTTGATCTGGTGAAGACTAATTCACCCCCCCCTCTTAGTCTTCCTTCTTGTTTTCTTCTAATAGATACCTCCAGAGTTGTGCATACATCGAATACCCCTTGTACCTGGTGCCCAACCCATATGGAAGAGGCCATATAGAATGAAGAAAAACTATGCGACCAAAGTAAAGGAGGAGATTGAAAAGATGTTGGAAGTGGACATTATTTTTAAAGTGGAAATGAGTGAATGGGTATCACCCATCGTAATCTCTTTGAAAAAGAAGGTGAACCAAATCCAAATATATGTAGTCTTCTGGTGCGTAAATGCGGTGACTATCAAGTATCCCTTCCCAATTATATTCATGGATAGTATCCTAGAGGAGGTGGCGGGTCACGAAATATATTCATTCATGGATAGGTTCTCTAGTTATAATCAGATCAACATCACCAATGAGGATAAGTTAAAATCCACCTTCATAGTGGAGGATGAAGTGTACGCCTACAATCGGATGCCCTTTGGTCTATGCAATGTTTTGGCCACATTTCCAATGGATAATATTAAACACATTTTTGACAAGATGTTGATGGGAAATTTTAAGGTTTTTCTCGATGAATGGTCCATTTATAATGAGCATGAAACCCATCTAAAGGCATTACGAGAGTGCATGGAGAGGTTCTTGTAGGCTCTCAACCCAAAGAAGTGTCAATTCATGGTATCGTAGGGCAAGCTGTTGGGCCACATTGTATGCAAAGAGGGGCTAACGATAAACCCCGATAAGGTGGGGGTCATCATAACCATGGAGAGCCTGAAGGACGTGACGAGAGTCAAATATTTCCTTAGACACGTGGACAATTACCAAAGGTTCATTAAGAGCTTCACACAGATTTCTTACCCACTTGACAAGCTGACAAGGAAGGCTGAACTGTTCATATGTGGAACAAAGAAAGAAGAGGCATTCAAAGATCTTAGGTCCTAATTGGTGAGTGCATTGATCCTGGTGTACCTGGATAGGGACAAGGAGTTCCACGTACATGTGGATGCCTCCAACTATGCCATCGATGCTACTCTGGCACAAGTAGGCATACAAGGGTTGCACCATCCCATCTTCTTTGTCAACTGCCGGCTCTCCAAGGTGGAACTGAATTACAACATGATAGAAAGTGAGGCACTCAGAATGGTATACTCCATATATAAATTTTGTCATTACCTCCCGGTGACACCATTCACATTTTATGTGGACCATCAAGTTCTCATGTACCTGGTAAACAAGCCAATCATTCAAGGGTGTGTGAGCAAGTGGTTGTTGCTACTCCAAGAATTTACTTTCATCATCATAGTATGACCAAGAAAAAGCCATGTGATCATAGAATAACTATCCCGAATCAAGTCCAAAGAGCCTCCAAAGGGGGTAAATGAAGATTTTCCTAACACACATATGTTTTAGGTAGCAACACTGCCCCCTAGTATGAAAGTATTGGTGAATACTTGTCTACCTCAACATTACGAGGGATATGCTACTAGGAGAATGACAGAAGTTGGCACCAAAAAGAAAGACATTCTAGTTAATTAATGGTATGTTTTACAAGATGGGACCCAATCAAATTCTCTAGAGATACGTGATGCAAGAGGAGATTCTCAGTGTATTGAAGGAGACACATGAAGGACTTGCTGGAGGTGACATGGGACCCAACGCCATCACACGAAAAGTTCTATTGGCAAGGGTATGATGGTCGAACCTGCACACAGACTTTTGTGAGTGGGTCATGGGGTGTGACACATGCCAATGAGTAGACAAGCTGCTAAAAAGGGATTTTATGCCCTTGTTCCCCTCTCAGCCATAGGAGTTGTTTGAGAGGTGGGGTCTCAACTTTGTGGGACCACTAAAGGTAAGAAATATGCACAGATGTCAGTATATCATTGTAGCTACCAAGTACCTTACAAAGTGGGTAGAGGTAAGAGCACTCCTAGATAATACTATCGTCAATACGACAAGGTTTCTCTATGAGAAAATTGTAATAAGGTTCGATATTCCCATCCTAATCACTAGTGGTCGTGGGGTGCATTTTGTCAATAAGGTCATCAGGAAAATGATAGTCGAATTCAAGATTTTTCACAATCTGGCAAGCCTGTATTATCCCCGAGCAAATGGTCAGACAAAGTCAACTAATAAGGTGTTGGTATCAATCATTTATAAATCATGTGGAGTGGAGTAGGAAGACTAGGAGGAGCATACTGTATGACGTACAATGTGACGATGGGTTGCACTCCCTTCCAATGACCAGGAATTTGTAGTGCCAACCAAATACACTGTACCAAGTCTACGGATCATGGTGGAGAATTGACTTAGGGATGCTAAGAGTTTGAATGAATGCCTCCTAAATCTTACACGGCTTGATGAATGACACATAATAGTGCAGTGGGTGATGGAGGTTTCCCAACAAAGACAAATTTTGGCATGACAAACACCTCCAATGTGTGAACTTCTATTTGGGTCATTTAGTTCTAAAATATAAGAGTTGCAACGAACTCCAATTGGGGAAATTCAAAGTTCATTGTCTTGGACCATATAAAATCAGGGAGGTGGGCAAAAATGACACAGTGAAACTCTCCACGTTGGATGATAAACCCATATGAGACCTGGTGAACGGTTCTAAATTAAAAGTTTACAAAGAACGTGATAAGCCTGTGATTTTGATCAACATGTTGTGCTACGCTACAAAAGGGGACTGGACAATTGGCCTAAGCGATGAAGTTGAAGAAGATCCCATGATTGTGACTGAACCATACAGACCCAATGAGAATTGGGCCAACCCGGTCACATTTTTGGAGCAAAGAATGGTGCCCAAACATTTTGAAGGCATCGCAGTACCTTAAAGACATAAACATCTCACCAATATATTTTTTGGTACTCTAGCTTTGTGGGAATGGTACAAAGGATATTGGAGGAGAAGAGATTCATATGAGGGGATATATGAAAGATACATAGCCTATGACACCAATGAGGAGGCTAAGGCATGATAGAAGGAAGAACTAGCTGAAAAAGAAGAAGAGTCACTTGACCTGGAGGAGGAAGTTGACCTAGAAGAGTATGATGCAACCCTAGGGCCATGCCTAAAAATGGTGATTAAAGAGGAAGATTATTACATGGTAGAAATGCATTCAGGAGAGAGGAAGCCAAACTCCAATTCAGTTTGGTGGATAATTCCCAATCCTATGGTCCCACCGCAGATTGAAGGCAAAACAGTGACTTGGTACCAACAATATGGAAGACAATACATTGACGAACGGTACAAGGGAGTGGGACTAGCGCCCTTGCTAGATAAATTTTTTGACCTAGAGTATGTGAGCACATGCTACGAATAAGAATGTTTCAAGAACCCACCATTCACCCGCTCATGGCGGTGTGACTCAGAAATAAAGATGCGAGAGGGGGACCCTTGGGGAGTGAAAGAGAAGGCTGCAACCAGCGACATGAAAGAATCATGAAAAATATTGAGGACTAGTGGTACAAGAACTAGAAAGAATTCTAGAAGATGATTCAGGAAGAAAATTGTGATGAAATTAAAAAGACCAATTGGTCTAGCGAGGCCTGAAATGCAAATGCACAAAAGCAGGCCCGAGAAATCCAAAGTAAGGAAAGATGTACACAAACTTTTGAGGGTACAAAAGATAAAGTTTAAAAATTCCCATGTCCAAAAATATTGGTGAGTATTTTTTGAAGAGAATATTAAAATTGGAAGAAATAAGGGTTATGGAAAAAATCAAAAGAAAAAGGACCAATTTTATTAGAAAATTAAAAAAGGATGGGTACTCTATTAAAGTCAAAAAGAGAAATTGAAAATAATTAAAAAATATTGTTTTTTGTTAAAGTGATAAAATGTATTATTTGAACCCTAACCCTGAGGTAGAAAAAGAATAAAGTCCCCCAATTCGACCATTTTGTACACAAGCAACTAGAAAGTTTCGGTGAAGAAAAAAAGACAAAAGCAAAGAGCAAAGTTTTTATGTCATAAAAAAGGCAAGTAGGCAAACTATATTGCACTGCATAGGTAAGAGGCCAAGTTCATATTGCATAGCTAGGAAGCAAAATTTATATCGCACAGCCAGGAGTGGAAGTCTGTATCGCATGTGACACTGGTAGACAATATGTCGTATGATGTTGGTTGCACTTAGGGACAACACACGATGAGGAGGCTACACTGCATGTCAGGTTGAGTACAATAGACTATACACCGTATGACATCCATCATTGCACATACAAACAAGTGCTAAGGGAGCCTCACGACCAAAGGTAGATTAATCCATACAAACAGAGGAGGTCGAGTGGGAAAGTGACTAATGCATACGAAAAGACTTTTCACACAAAGGGAGTGGATGTCGTATGCCTTTTTGAAGTTGACGTCGAAGGTTGGAAGCCATACATCGTACGGTCCATAAGAGCAAAGAGGAGATTGACAAAGTTGATACTGTATATCATATGGTTCACATAAGACGAAAATAGGTTGATCACCATTCAATCCACATGAACCGAGAGCCCATGATACGCCAACATGGAGGGGTTACTAAATGAAGTTGAGAGCCCAAGATACATCGTATGAACCATAGAGGCTGAGTACAGGAGATCTGTACGGTCAAGTGAGTCAATTTCCAGAGCATTGATACTATAAGTTGTACGGTTGGGACACATAGTCCAAAGGAGGTGCTATGCATAAAAATTAATGTAGCCGTATAGGTAGGAGGATGTCATATGGGTGGAGTGTCTCACAAGCAGTGAAGAAGAAAAATGTAGACCACTTGGAGGGGGTATGTAGGAGAAAAATTTGAAATGGTGCATACAAGCATTGCGAACCCTAGTAAGGGAAATAAAGACTATTATAATAACAATTTTCCAAGAGTTAATAAAAGGCCAATCATTCATGTAATGACCACTTCAAGAATTGAAAACATGGCTAGTAGCAGTAAAAAGAAATCATGACCCTATGTGCAGAAAGATGAATCGGTGACTGCACATATTGTGACATTCGAAAGTGTGACTGGAATAGAATTTTATACTTGATGGCGAGAGGATCCTCATGACCATCCATTGAGATAATCTATGTGTAACATCCTAAAATTGCACCCCTTACATTTTTTGACTTCATTTGGGTCTTCACCGTAGTGTTTGCGCCCCTCGGCCTGATCGGAGACCTGAATATGCTCATACAAGTCAAAACTTGCATTTTGCTCAACCCTGCACCTCAAAGCCACCTTCCTTGATCCTACCCCAAACTAGGGTAGGACCAAGGCATGGTGCCCTAGGATCCATCAGGACCAGGGCGTGTCACCCTAGGATCCCCTATTTGGGACCTATCTTGGGGTCCCTCCCTTTGGCTCATCTCAAATTAGAGTGGAAAAATCCCCCCTATGTTGGGCCAAGTCAGAAAATAAGTCAATTAAACCTACTAGGAAGTATATAAGAGTGATTTCCCCTCTTATTTGATATCCATCCATAATAAGGCATATACACAAGAGGTCATCAAGCATTCAAGCATTCAAGATCAATTGAGCATTTTCAGTCTTCCTTCAAGTTTTGGAGTAGCAATAGAAACAAGATTTCAAGCATTGAAAAGGAGATCAACATTCTACTTCATGAAACCCTAATTCCATGTGGAGGCAAGTAAAACTTCACAAGGAGGTATAAGCATTTCATTTTCAATCAATTCAACATACCCTCAAAGAGAAGGATTTCTACTTTTAGTCATTTCATTTACATTACTTCAACCACTTGGTTAATTCCAAAATCGGTATTTGATCTGAAGACAAACCCCTATTCCCAACACATTTCCCTTTCTTTCTATGTGTAGGAAACAAGTGTGTAGTTGTACTTCTGGAATTAAGATTTATTCGTAGAGACGGAAAAACCTTTTTCAACGCGTGGAAAGTTCAGAGGACCGATAGGAGGGTGCCCCTGTCTAGACACACAATCCTTGCTGATAGTTCTGATACTTAATGTTAAGTACAGATGCCAAGCTAATAAGATGAGAGGAGGGGGGTGAATCATACAAACTTAATCTTCCATAAAAACAATAGATTCAACCTTGGTAACATATACTTCAACAATATAACCAAAACTGCTAAACATGCTAACTCATAAGCATATAAACATCATAACACTCATAACACCAGATTTAACGTGGAAACCCAAATAGGGAAAAACCAGTATGGGATTTCAGACCCACTAAGAAATATACTCTTCTAGAGTATGCTCGGTTAAAAGAAAATCTTGTTAAAGATTACAAACACATTGCTAGATGTGACCCGGTTAAGGGGTTTCCCTCAGATCTGTTAGGATCTTCACCTTGTTAGAAGTGACCTTGTTAAAGGATTTCAAACACTCAATCAGAATGACACCTTGCTAGAGGGTTTTACAAATAAGACTATTAAGTCCACTCAGTTAAGATATTTTCTATCACTTTGCAAAATAATAGTAATAAAATATGTCTGCAACTTCACATCTAAAAATGCTAAAGAAGATTCTTTTTGCTCAATACAATCTAGACATAGAACTAATCTTGTCCATCTGCTGGGCTCTATACTCTGTTATTCAAATAGGTCTTCAAGCTTCTGTGCTCGGTAATCACTATGTAGCATCCCTGTGCATACCCTTGCTCGCATACATTGTTTATCAACAGTTCCTTATTTATAAACAATTTGCCAACCGCTTAATCTCCTTGATCACATATCCCATGATCAATCATAGCCATCAGATCTTCAAACTTGACCAGGTTCAATGTATCCTTTGATCTGAAAATGTTTTACCCCGCCTTGGAACTTGCATACATTTCTTGGAACTTGTGCTAGGGTATTGCGGTTCAATCTGAGCTGTAGATCTTCCTGCCAATTTTCTTTTGCCATAGATTCTTTAACAAACTTCATGCATGACATACCAATCATTTAATCATATCTAGCTCATCAACTTCCTTCATTAAATAATGCTTTTATTCATTTAATGTATTCTGTTATTACTCTGTTGCAACTCGGTAAATACTGAACTTCACTCGGTAGACATACCACCTTCATTAACCGATAGCGATAACCTTAAGGTTTACCGACTAGGTTCCTTAGGGTTTACCGACTAGGTTCTTTGCTCAGTAACATAGTATAGTATTAACCTTACAATCAATAACATATGTAGGATATCAAAACAGTCTAAACATCACGATCTCATCATTGTCTAACTCGGTAATAGTTGCCCATTGAATAACTTATTCCTCCCTTTATTCATCACATTCTTTCTGTGTCTTTTACGGACATCTTTATACTCACCAATTCATACTTCTCAAGATATGGCAACATCATACTGAATTAGAAAATCAATTTCTTGACATCAAAGACAAAATAATAATATTAAGATAGTAAACAGCCTTTAGCAGTTATATCCATAATCATCAACAACCTTCTCAATATCCTTATTGAAATACCAACAATCTCCCTTGTCTGTTATAATGCCAACAATCTCCCCCTTTGGTATTGATGGCAAAACCAATTGATTTGACCTAATTGATTTAGATTGCTGTGAGATTCTGAAATGGTAAAATGCTCTCCTCCTATCATCAGTCTTCTCCCCCATACATTATTCTTCTCCCCTTTTCTTTAGTCTTCTCCCCCTTTGACAATAATCCCAAAAAGTAAAGAACTAAAACATAATTTCTTCCTGTATGAAATGATTTCCTGTTGTTATGTGTCAACTTAGTCACGGTCAGAGCATTTTGTCTTCAATTCATGTTCCCTGTATTTGTTTCCTGCACACCTTTAGAAAACATCCTAAAGTGTGTAAACCAACATCAACTCTTAAAAGATATTCTGTAGAGTCATCGAATTGATGTTTTCACTGAACTCGGTCAGTGAATGGAAGATAGGGGTAGGACCCCTAACTTACTTCTGAGATACTCAAAAGTGTCCCTTGGTAGTGGCTTGGTGAAGATATCTGCTATTTGTTCCTTTGTGCTAACATACTCCAACACCACTTTCTTCTCTTGAGCTTCTTCTCTAAGATAATGATATTTGATAGAGATGTGCTTTGTCTTAGAGTGCATAACAAGTTTCTTTGAAATGTTAATGGCACTAGTATTGTCATAGAATATAGTTATTGGCTCGGTAACTTGCTCATTTATACCTTCCAACAATTGTTTGATCCATGCTATGTTGGTACAATTCAATGCTGCAACAACGTATTCAACTTCTGCTGTTGACTGTGAAACACATCCTTGTTTCTTGCTAAGCCAACTCACTAGTCTTTCTTCTAAAAAGAAAGCTCCTCCACTTGTGCTTTTTCTGTCATCAATGTTGCCTGCCCAATCAGCATCAGTATAAACTTTTAAATCAAAAACATTTCCTTTCTGATATACTAAGCCATAATCTTCAGTGCCTTTCAAGTATCTGAAAATTCTCTTGATTGTTGTCATGTGTGTTTCCTTGGGATTTGTAGAAAATCTTGCAGCTATACCTACTGCATGTGCTATGTCTGGCCTGCTGTGAACAACATATTGTAGCTTTCCAATCATGGATCGGTAAAGTGTCTCATCAATAGGTGCAGATTCATCATTCTTTGATAATTTACAGTTGGTAGTCATATGAGTACTTACTGGTTTTGAATCCTCCATTCCAAATTTCTTCAAGATTTTCTTTATGTACTTGGATTGAGTAATGAAAATCTCATCTTTCATTTGCAGTATTTGTAAACCTATAAAATACTTTATCTCACCGATTAATGACATCTCAAATTCTTTGCTCATTTCATTTCCAAAGTTCTTGCATAGAGAGTCATTTCCACAAAAGATAATATCATCAACAAATATGATTGAGATCAATATTCCATTTTCATCATTCTTCATGTACATATTACTGTTTTCACTTGTTCTTATAAAACCAATCTTGATTAAATAAGAGTGTAATCTTTCATACCATGCTCTAGGTGCTTGTTTCAGACCATATAAAGCTTTGTTCAATTTACATACTTGATCTTTATTCTTGTCTTCAACAAATCCTTCAGGTTGTTCAATAAACACTTCTTCTTCTAATATACCATTCAGAAATGTAGATTTGACATCCATTTGATATACCTTGAAATTCTTGAAAGCAGCATATGCCAACAATGTTCTTACTCCTTCAAGTCTTGCCACAGGTGCAAAAGTCTCACCATAATCAATTCCTTCTTCTTGGGCATAACCTTTGCAAACTAGTCTTGCTTTATTTCAAATGACCTCACCTTGTTTCTGAAAATCCACTTTGTACCGATTACATTTTTGTCCTTCGGTCTTGGGACCAGTGTCCATGTGTCATTCTTCTTGATTTGATTAATCTCTTTTGTCATAGCAGTCATCCAATCTTTACTGTTAAATGCCTCTTTCACTATCCTCGGTTCAAATTCAGATATCAGACATGTGTTTTGTTTCAGTTTGTTCCTTGTCATCACTGGATCATCCTTACCTCCTATAATATGACTTGATGCATGATGTCTTCTGACATACTTGGCTAATACAGGCTCGGTAGGCTCTGTATGATCTTCTTCATCACTTGGTAACTGGATATTCTCTTCATTTTCTTCAACAGTTCTCTCGATAAGACTTGTCGATTGAACATAAACAAATTCATCATAATCTTCTGGTTTCTTGGAGTTTCCTTCATCATTTCTTTTTGCAAATTCATCAATTTTCACATTTGCACTTTCTACTATTTTGTTAGATGATTTGATCAGACATTTAAATACTTTACTTCTAGAAGAATAACCAAGAAATGTTCCTTCTTCACTTTTCTGATCAAACTTGCCATTTCTATCATCTTTGTGAACATAGCATCTACTTCCAAAGATTTTAAAATAACTTACATTAGGTTTCTTGTCATACCAGATCTCATATGGTGTCTTCAAAGTTCCTTTCTTCAATTGTACTCGGTTCAGGGTGTAAACTGCTGTGCTTATTGCTTCTCTCCAAAATGTTTGTGACACTTTCTTTTCAATCATCAGGGTTCTGGCACAATCCACAATAGATCTGTTTCTTCTCTCAGCTATCCCATTTTGTTGTGGAATTCTCGGTGTAGAGACTTGTCTTTTTATACCATGATCATTGCAGAATAAGTTGAACTCATCAGATGTGAACTCTCCTCCTCTGTTTGATCTAAGACATTTCAGTTGTCTTCCTATTTCATTTTCAACTCTTGCCTTGTACCATTTAAACATTTGAAAAGCTTCTGATTTTTCTTTTAAAAACACTACTGACATCATCCTTGAGTAATCATCCACAAATAATATGAAATATTTATCACCATAACAACTTTGAACTTTCATAGGACCAAAAAGATAAGTGTGCACAAGATCTAAAATTCCCTTAGAAGTGTAGGACTTACTTGTAAAGCTTGATCTTGTCATTTTACCCATCTGGCATCCTCGACACATGGCATTCTCAGGTTTTTCAAGACTTGGTAGACCTCTTACTCGATGCTTCTTGCTTATTTTGATCAGAATATCAAAATTTACATGACAAAACCTTTTATACCATAACCAGGTATCATCTATCTTTGCATACAAACACTTGTTCCAAGTTGAGTCAAGGTGAAATGTGTTACCTTTTGTTTGTGTCCCAGTAGCAGCTAACTTTCCATGCTTGTCATAAACTTTGACAATTCCTTTCTGAAATTCTATTCGGTAACTTGTATTGTTTAGCTGTGCTACACTCAATTAATTGTATTTAAAACCTTCAACCCAATAAACATCATTGCATCTTGCATTGTCAAGAAGTGTTATAGATCCTTTACCTTTTACCGGACATGGTGCATCATTACCAAATCTTACATAGCCTCCATCATAATCTTCTGATGTAGCAAATTTGTGTTTATCACCTGTCATGTGATGTGAGCATCCACTATCTATCCTCCAAGAATCATTAGTATTTATGTGAGATATTAGAGCTTTTTCATCATACCTTTCTTCATCTAATCCATCTTTGATAGCCACATAAACTACTTCCTCTATATCAATTTCATCTGATTTATCATCATTTGATTCCTCATCAGCTATTAGGCATGACTTTCTATCTCTTCTTCTAAAGTCTCGGTGACCTCTGTAATGATTATCTTTCTGTCTGTCATCTTGGTAATCTCTCTTTTTAGTAGAATCTTTGTCAGGACAGTTAGAAGCCATATGTCCTATCTTATCACAATTGAAACATTTCAAAGGTAGTTTTCCTTTATACTTACCTTTGCCTCTCGGTAACCTTCTAGCTAATAGTGCTTCAAACTCTTCTTGCTTTCTGATTTCTTCAAACTTTATTTACCGATGACCCACTGTTATCAAAGTTACTTAACTCAAATGCATGTAGCTTACCAATAGTAGCATCTAAAGAAATTGACATATTAGGTACAGACCTCAATTCATTGATTGCAGAGACTCGGATTGCATAAGCCGGTAGAAGGGTTCTTAACAACTTACTTGTTATATCCTTTTCTTCAATAGTTCCACCTGCTCCTTTGATTTGATTGACAATCTCCTTTAGTCTTGTATTGTACTGGGTTATGTTCTCACCTTCATTCATCCTCATAGATTCAAGTTGTCCTCTTAGACTATCCACTTTTGCTCTTCGAACATGTTCATCTCCTCCATATACAGATATGATCTTGTCCCACATTGCTTTTGCATCATTGCAACCTTCTAGATCATTAAACTCTAAATCGGTCAATGCAGATGTTATTTCAATCATTGCTTGGATATGTTCTTGATTTGCTTTTATCTCTTCCATTGTCAATGGATAGGTGCTCGGTGTGATGAAATCATTCTCTAGATAATATATAGCATATTCTCCAACTCCTAATAGGTGCAGCTTCATCCTTTTCTGTCATGTAGAGAAACTTGACTTGTTCAGCTTCGGTGCATCCCTCTTACACATCTTTGGATCTTTTCCTCAAGTACCTTTAAACTTTTCTTTCTGGAGTCCAAAGCTTTGATACCAATTGATAGTTCTGATACTTAAAGATAAGTATAGATGCCAAGCTAATAAGATGAGAGGGGGGGGGGTGAATCATACAAACTTAATCTTCCATAAAAACAATAGATTCAACCTCGGTAACATATACTTCAACAATATAACCAAAACTGCTAAACATGCTAACTCGTAAGCATATAAACATCATAACACTCATAACACTAGATTTAACGTGGAAACCCAAATAGGGAAAAACCACTATGGGATTTCAGACCCACTAAGAAATATAATCTTCTAGAGTATGCTCGGTTAAAAGAAAATCCTGTTAAAGATTACAAACACATTGCTAGATGTGACCCGGTTAAGGGGTTTCCCTCATATCTGTTAGGATATTCACCTTGTTAGAAGTGACCTTGTTAAAGGATTCCAAACACTCAATCAGAATGTCACCTTGCTAGAGGGTTTTACAAATAAGATTGTTAAGTCCACTTGGTTAAGATATTTTCTGTCACTTTACAAAATAACATTAATAAAAATCTATCTGCAATTTCACATCTAAAAATGCTAAAGCAGATTCTTTTTTCTCAATACAATCTAGACATAGAACTAATCTTGTCCATCTGCTGGGCTCTATACTCTGTTATTCAAACAGGTCTTCAAGCTTTTGTGCTCGGTAATCACTATGTAGCATCCCTATGCATACACTTGCCCGCATACATTGTTTATCAACAGTTCCTTATTTATAAACAATTTGCCAACCGCTTAATCTCCTTGATCACATATCCCATGATTAGTCATAGCCATCAGATCTTCAAACTTGACCAGGTTCAATGTATCCTTCGATCTGAAAACATTTTACTCCGCCTTGGAACTTGCATACATTTCTTGGAACTTGTGCTAGGGTATTGCGGTTCAATCTGAGCTGTAGATCTTCTTGCTGATTTTCTTTTGCCATAGATTCTTTAACAAACTTCATGCACGACATACCAATCACTTAATCATAGCCAGCTCATCAGCTTCCTTCATTAAATAATGCTTTTATTCATTCAATGCATTCTATTATTACTCAGTTGCAACTCGGTAAATACTAAACTTCACTCGATAGACATACCGCCTTCATTAACTGATAGCGATAACCTTAGGGTTTACCGACTAGGTTCCTTAGGGTTTACCGACTAGGTTCTTTGCTCGGTAACATAGTATAGTATTAACCTTACAATCAATAACATATGTAGGATATCAAAACAATCTAAACATCATGATCTCATCATTGTCTAACTCGGTAATAGTTGCACATTGAATAACTTATTCCTCCCTTTATTCATCACATTCTTTCTGTGTCTTTTACGGACATCTTTATACTCACCAATTCATACTTCTCAAGATATGGCAACATCATACTGAATTAGAAAATCAATTTCTTGACATCAAAGACAAAATAATAATATTAAGATAGTAAACAGCCTTTAGCAGTTATATCCATAATCATCAACAACCTTCTCAATATCCTTATTGAAATGCCAACAATCTCCCTTGTCTGTTATAATGCCAACACTTGCAACTTTCATTGGATTTTGTAGAGTATCTCCAAATCATCTAAAACTTCTCAAATCCAGGTGCACGACTGAATCCCAAAATTGCATCTTGCTATTTTCTCATACTTTGTCTTCATTTCCACCATTTAGTCTTAATTCAACTTGACAACTTACAAAAGAGGGTCAATTGCATTTCAATCACAATCAATCTATTGAGTATTCAATCCTTGCATCCTTTGGGATTAGATCTAGTAGATTCACCCTCCCTCTTTTGAATGTAAAGTCTCCCCAAGTGAAAATTGAACCTTAGTAAAGTTCCCCTCTTCTTTCAAGTGGCGAATTTGGCTAAGGTTCCCAATTTTCCACTTTACATTTTGGTGAACCCAGCGTGAACACCCTTAATTATGATTTTTCATTTTCAGATCTGAATGTATGTAATTTAAAATTCAAATTTTTATTTACAAGTTAAATTTTCTTGCAATTTTTTAAAATTTAGAGGTTGAATGCACAAAAACCCTAATATTTGATTCACAATTGAGCTTGTTATTTGTCTAAATTGGATTAATTGTTTCAGATCTGAGAACTCTTCAATTTTACAATTCAAGTTTTCATTTACACTTTCAAAATTCAAAAAATGTAAAATTAAGTGGTTGAATCACAAAACCCTAATTTTTAATTTTAAAATTTCCCTCGTGGATTGTGTAGATCTTGAATTAATTTTCAGATTTGGGTCTTTGCTTCAATTTCAAAATTCATTTTCCCTCCTTCCAACAAATTCAAATTTTAAAATTTAAGTTTTTAAAATTAAGTGGTTTATGCAACAAACCCTAATTTTTAAAATTAAATTAATCTTGTGCAATTTCAAATTTTCCTTTAAGCATTTAATTGATTCAATTAAATCTAAAGGCTCTTGTCTTTCTTCTAAACATCATAAAAGTCGGCTCTTAAGTGTGCCATTTTTTTTGTCTTTTCAATCCTTTTATTAAACATTCTAAGTGTGTCCTATTCGACCTTCAAGGCTTAATTTTGCATATCTTGACATCTCCAATTTCCATATCCTTCTGGAACTCACATAAAAATCACAATATCTTGCTTCCTCGACAATTTGGAAAAAAGTTGGTCGGACTGTGTGTTTAGACCAAGTCGCTACCTACTTGGTCCCAACCTTTTCTACTCAAATTTCAAGAGCTTGTTTTGACTATATTTTACTGCACAATTCCAGAGATTTGTGAAATTTTATTAATTTTAGGTCACCCTAAGGTCGAAAACAAATCTGAATTTCAACATTTCCATTTTCAATTTAAATTTTAAAATTAAGTGGTTAACTAAACATACCCTACTTTTTAAAATTAAATTGATTTCTTCAATATTTCAACATTCCAAAATCTCAAAATTGTAATTAAGAGGTTAAATTTGGATGAACCTAATTTTAATTTTGTTTTTCCCTCCTTTCAAACTTTTAAAATTAAGAGGCCATTTTCAACCCTAATTTTAAATTCAAATTTCTATCTTCTAGGGGACAATTTTAAATTTAATAATTCAAATTCCTTGAAGATTGCATTATTCTTTCCAATTTCTTTTCCCTAGTTCATGAGTTTTACTACTATTAGTCCTACCTATAATATCCCCATTAGAATAAGTTGTAGAATTAAGGTTGCCCAAGGTTTAATTACCGAGGAAATGGAGCCTAATTTGGGTAGCTTTTTCAATTAGGATATTGCTTCTTCTTTCCATCTTTCAGATATTCCTGTTTATCCTCTTGATAATTCTCACAATGAGGAGGAATCACTAACTAGGGTATTCGTTGATCAATTGGCAAAGATGGACAATCAATTTGACAATCTTCAACAATGGATGAGTCAAGAATACCCAAAAAGTGAAGCTCTCCCATTGATTGAAGGATTAAAAAGAATGGTTCAAAGTGGTAAACATGGTGTTGATATCTTGTGTGGTATTTCTCATATTGTTGATTCTAATATCATGCTTATGAAGAGTTGTCTTGAAAACCTAGGTTATACACAACCTCCTAGTCAAGTTAATCATTCTATTCCTTTGACAACTTCCATGACTAGTGTTCCTACCTTCACATCAAACATCAGGGCTACTTCTACACAAAATTTCATACCTACAAATGTTAGTCATGGGGGAAATGCCTCTTCTTTCATTCCTCCTACCATGAGTGTTCCTCTTGTTACTCAATCACATTCACCACCTATAAATGTTAGTCAAGGGGGCAACTCCTTCAATCACAATTCCTTCATTACTCCCATGAGTCTTCCACGTGGTACCCAATCTTCTACATTACCCACTTATCATAGTGTTCCACCTCCTTATTCTCAATCTCTTCCTTCATTCAACAATATTACTCCACCCTCTTAATCCAACATGTCTAATATCAATCCTTCTACTGAAGCTACAATCAATAGTCAAGCCCAAACACTGTCTTCCTTACAACAATAAATAGATTCTATGAATCAATCCAAGTATAATGTGCCCACATTTGATGTACCGAGCCCATTGTCCAATAAAATTGTTAGAGTCATCCCTCCTAAACATGTAGAAGTCCCTCAATTGGAACTTTATAATGGAAAAGGTGATCCTTTAACTCATGTTAAAACATTCCAACTTTGTGTAGTGACTTTGCTCATGATCAAAGGTTGTTAGCAATTTTTTTTTCTAGAACATTAAGGGATAGAGCTTTGCAATGGCATTGTTCTTTGCCTCCTTATTCTATTACTTCTTTTCAACAACTGGCTAATGCTTTTATTCAACAATTTCACAATAAAATTGGTCCTAAAGTTACTTTGACTCATTTAATGCATTGTAAACAAGGTGTTAAAGAAAAAGTGACTGATTTTATTAGTAGATATAAGCATTTGTATTCTCAGATTTCTTATCTTGTGCTTGATCAAGACATTCAAAATATTTTCACTGCTAATTTACAAGAATACATTAGGGATAAACTTCTCTTAATTGAGTTTACTTTCTTTCCATAGTTGTATGCAACACTTCACAATTATCAACTGATTGTGAGTCAATTGGAACAATCATATCCTTCCATGGCTCCGAGTGATAAGGGTGATAGTTCTCAACAACCGTTTGCAAAGTTCAAACCAAACAAAGGATTCATCAAATTTAATGATAATAACAACAACGGTCAATTCGTAGGTGGTACAAGTGTGCCTCCTTTGTCTAAATTCTTAAAAAAAAAAAAAAAGTTTAATCCTTTGAATGAATCTTTGCATAGAATTATGTCTCAGTTGATACAAAGGAATGTATTAAAACTTCCCCAAATCAAACCAATTGATCCATCTAAAACAAATTCACCTTACTTTGATGCTAAATCCTTTTGTCAATATAATCATCATCCTGGTCATGATACTAAAAAGTGTTTTTCATTGAGAAGCAAGATTCAAGAATTGATTGATAACAATACTATATATGTGGCAGGTGTGAATAATAAAGGAAACAAATCTGTAACTCCTCCTAATCAAAATCTTCAAATTTTCACTTATCCTTTACCATCCCATTCCACTAATGTGATTGAGATTGATCTTCTTACTTTCTCTCGCAATGATGTTGGCCTTGAAACTAATAATGTGGTGAACCTTGTAGATCAACACGAACCTCCTAAGGATTTGTTCATAAAATTTGATCCTAGTGAGATCATTATTAAGGCACCCGATGGCCCATTATACATAAGTGAAAAAATCAAAGGTATACCCGCTAGAGGAGTCCTTATTGATCCTGCTTGCATGGTTAATGTGATAATTGAAAAATTTCTTTATACTTTGCTGAAGCAAGGGAAAATATTCACAAGGGTACATTGTTAATTCAAAACCAAACAAACATAAAAAACATTCAAATAAAAGACAAGAAAACAACCTTTTATACCTTTGCAAAAGAGCTCTCTTGTTCCTCCAATTTGGACTCTTGTTGAAGCCAAGAATTCACCCCTTCTTAGCTTGTTTGGATTGGTCCAATGGTGATATGTGATTGGCTCTCCAAGATTTGTGCACAATGGATGGACAAGGAGAAATGACTAAGTATGGATGAGTGCAAATTTTGGTATAATGTGGGTATGAGGATGATTTCTTGAACTCAAACTAGCAGCATAAACTTACTTGACTTGGAGATGATAAACAAGGGGATGGAATCCTCAATTTATAGGAGAAGAGGAGAATAAATGGAGGGCTAGGATTGACCCAAGATAAAGGGCCAGGATTCCATGTGAGCCCATACATGGCCCAAAAGGAGGTGACAAGACAAGTGTGGAGACCAAGAGATATGCCTTAAAGGCATTTCTTGTCTCCACACTCCTCAAGGCTCATTGGGAAGACTTCCCAATGTGCCTAGGGAAGAGAAAGGAATAAAATATTCCTTGAGAGATGGGATGAGGAATTAGAAATTCTTCAAAAAGGATGATCATAGGTATTGGAGGAATAAGGAGGAATTAAAAATTCCTTGGAGGAGGGGATGTCTAGAGGAATGTGAGATTTAAGGAAGGTGGTTGGATGGAAGGGACAAGGAGTTGACTTTGTGGCTAATCATGAGGATTAACCACTAGCAACTCATTATGAGAGGGATTAGAAGAATGATTAGGTGGGATTAGGGCAAATGGGATTTGTAGGAGGATTTGACTAGGAGAGAGAATGAGTGGAGGGAATTAAAAATTAGAAGAATAATGATAAGTGAGATTAGGGGGCTTTTAGAACAATTCATTGGGTTAATGATGGATTAGGAAAAGGGTGATTTGTAGGAATCACCTAGATTAATTAATTGAAATTAATTAATCAAAAGGAGGAATTTGGAGAGAATTAATTTTAGGGATTTTAAAAGAATAAAGGTAGATTGATCTATTAAATAAATCAATCAATAGACTGTAGTGACAACATTAATTAAATTTATTAAATAAATCAATCAATAGACTATAGTGACAACATTAATTATGTTTATTTAATATTGAGAAGAAATAGGAATTGGCACAATTAATAAATTAATTATGAGAGGATTTTAAATAAATAAATTAAAATAATTAATTTAAGTGTCTACATTTGCAATTGCATCAAGTGATATATGATGATACTAATGTGATAGTTAAAGTTTTTGATGGCTTCTCTTGTCATGCTATTGGTTCTATAACACTTCTTGTTGATGTTGGCACTAAATGCTTAGATGTTCAATTTGTTATCATTCCTACATCCAATCAATTTCGTGTGAAGTTGGGACAAGCTTGGCTCTCTTCCATGAAAGCGAACACTTCTATTGTTCACAAGTGTTTGAAATGTACTCATAATGATAAAATAGTAACTGTTAATCATAGCATATTTTAACCTACTCTGAGGTGTGGAGATGTTTGTCTTGATTATTTTTAGTCCGAACAATTCAAGCCTTTTGAACCTAGAAGTGATGCTCTTTTTAGATCATATCAAAACTAGAAAAATGAAATGATTTTATCCTTGAGTAAACCTATAAATCCAACACTTATCATTCCTCGTGATGATCATATACCCCTTCTTGAGGATAAGATTGTTCTTCCTCCCAAGGAAAGAAATAATCTTCTTCCCAAGGAGGCATCTAATCCTTCTCCTAATGAGAAGAGTATCCTTTCACCCAAGAAAATAGATATTCATCTTCCTAAAGAAGAATCCATTCCTTCTCCTATGGATAAGTCTCCTCTTCCTTCCAAAAAACAAACTATCCCTCCTAAGGCTAGACCTATCCCTCCTCCCCATGATGGACCGAGTCTCCTTCTTACACCTCCTATTCCTCCTTTATATGTTATGGTTCCTCCTCCTTCACCTTATAAAGAGAAGCGACCAACTTCTCCTATTGTTCAACCTAAAAGACCTCAATCCATTCATCCTTCCTTAAAACAAGAGATGAATCTTATATCTGATGAACCTAAACCTCCTCAACCTTCAGCCAAGACTAGATGAAAACATTGTGCAAGAGACGCCAACAAAGACGTCGTGCTAGAGCTCGTGAGGTTTCTTCCCAAACCATTTCTTCTCCTAAAACACCAACTGTTGACATGATTACATTTTCTCCTAAACATGACAGTCAACCTAATTCTCCAAGACATGAAATGCTTAAGACAAATGATAATTCAATTTCTATTCCTATTAGAGCTCCTATTCTTATTAATCTTAATGAAGAAATAGGTGAAAATGTTTTTAATGATAAAAATGTTAATCCTAATATTTTTGATGATGAATATGAATATGTTGATGTTGATAATGACTTATCTACAAAATTTTTAAAAATATTAATCCTAGCTCCTAGTAAATAATAAATTGACTTATCATTAGAGCATGGTCCTTGTTTGGAACTTGTGATAACTCCATCTATTGTGCTCAATGTGGCTCCTCTTGTGTATTATCCACCTTCCTAAAATAATGATGAGCAAGATTGAGGGGAGGATGATGTGCTTGATTAGCTTCATTAGCACTATAGACTCTGTCTCTCTCTCTCTCCTCTCTTGCTTGTTTGTGACATTCTTCTATTTGTTTCCCTATTCTTCTATTTGTTGTCCCTAGTGTTGTCTACTTGATGATGATGCAAAGCATTGAGATCTCTTTTGGTCTCTCCCATGTTGACTCAAAAGACACTTGTTCCCTTCTTCCATGGTGGTTTCTCTCTTTGGGGGATGAGGACGATTCTATGCATATATATTTACATGATATACATGAGTTATCATAAAAAGTATATTGACTCCAAAGTTAGGTGAAACCACCTCATGCTTTATGTTTTGTATTCATTATCCTTTGATTTATCCTCTCTTGGGGGATAAATTATTATGATAACATTCTTGTCTTCTTTGGGTGTATCCTACCTTAAAGAAATTGCTCTTGATAAGGCGTACGTAACCGATTTAACGTGGGGGCATACACTCCGATAATGATTCTCTCTCTTGATACTTAAAGTTACTTAACAAACTTTGTCTTTGCTTTATAATTTTTGGGGCTTCTTTTCATGACTCATAGTAAGATAACCTTACTAGTTGTAGTCATGGTTCTCTTTCTCTCTCATAATCTTCCCTTTTCCCTTATCATTGAAGTCGTAAGATCCTAAATTCCACTGGGGGCTTGGTGAATCTTGCCTCCTTGATGTGGTGAAAGTCTTTCAATTTGAATTCCTTATACTTTATCGACAATATTTGCATAAGCTCATACTCCTGCTAAAGTGGGGGCTAAATGTAACGTCCTAAAATTGCACCCATTGCAATTTTCGACTACATTTAGGTCTTCACCTTAGTGTTTGCGCCCCTCGGCCTGATCGGAGAACTAAATATGTAAAAACCTGCATTTTTCTCAACCCTGTACCTCAAAGCCACCTTGATCCTACCCCAAAATAGGGTAGGACCAGGGCATGGCACCCTAGGATCCATTGGGACCAGGGCGTGGTGCCCTAGGATCCCCTATTTGGGATCTATCTTCCGGTTCCTCGCTTTGGCTCATCTCAAATTAGAGCGAGAAAATCTCCCTTTGTTGGCCCAAGTCAGAAAATCAGTCAATTAAACCCAATAGAAAGTATATAAGAGGGATTTTCCCTCTCATTTTAAATCCATCCATAATAAGGCATATACACAAGAGGTCATCAATCATTCAAGCATTCAAGAGAAATTGAGCATTTTTAGTCTTTCTTCAAGCTTTGGAGCAACAATAGAGACAAGATTTCAAGCATTGAAGAGGAGATCAACATTCTACTTCATGAAACCCTAATTCCATGTGGAGGCAAGCAAAACTTCACAAGGAGGTATAAGCATTTCATTTTCAGTCAATTCAACATCGTCTCAAAGAGGAGGATTTCTACTTTCAGTCATTTCATTTACATTACTTCAACTGCTTGGTTAATTCCAAAACTGAGGTTTGATCTGAAGACAAACCCTATTCCCAACACATTTCCCTTTCTTTCTGTGTACAGGAAATAGGTGTGCAACTGTAATTTTGGAATTAAGCTTTATTCGCAGAGATGAAAAAACCCTTTTCAACGTGCGAAAAGTTCGGAGGACCGATAGGAGGGTACCCCTATCGGGACACATGGTCCCTGCAAGTTTCGCTGGATTTCACAAAGCAGTTTTGAATTATCTCAAACTTCTCAAATCTAGGTGCATGACTGAACCCCGAATATGTAGCTTGTTGTTTTCTCATACTTTGTCTTCATTTCCAACATTTAGTCTTAATTCAACTTGACAACTTACAAAAGAGGGTCAATTGCATTTCAATCACAATCAATCTACTGAGTATTCAATCCTTTCATCCTTTGGGATTGGATCTAGTAGATTCATCGCCCTCTTTTGAATGTAACGTCTCCCCAAGTGAAAATTGAACCTTAGTAAAGTTCCCCTCTTCTTTCAAGTGTCAAATTTGTCTAATGTTCCCAATTTTCCACTTTACACCATGCGCAGAGTAGAGGTCGATAATGCTATTCAAATGCCAGTATTCAACTTTGCAAGAATTTGAGCCAATATTGCAAACTCTAGTTGCAAGATATGATGAGAATTCTAACTAATCCATTGTTGAATTCCAGTGACACCAAGTATCTATATATTTTGGGTCGAGTGAGTTCACAAGGGTGTTCAACATATTTTCTAAAGGAGTTAAGGTGTCCAAATTGATACAAAAATGAAGGAGGACAAGCATTTTTTTGTTGCAGTTAGTGTGCAAAAAGGACCTCACCAATGCTCAGTAGAAGGGGTTGTGGAATAGTTCCAAAAACTAAGGGGTGAAGAAGAGATATCGCAATAATTGAATGGCGTTGCATCATGAACCTCATCAAAAGTCATCTGATGGGAACCAACTGATTATCCTGACATAGCCGTGTGGATGATTCAGCTGATTAATGGGATTATGATGGGTGTTGTGTATGATTGGGTGATAGTGTTATCTATGACGACAAGGAGTTCCTCACTTTATAGCATAAGACTTTTTACATAGGGAACCATGCCATAGGTCTATGTCTGGAAGCATTACACACACAGGTACCACCAAATTGTTGGGGCTCATTCCAACCTCTCAACCATGTGGAACTGAATTAGACACCCATGTTCTATTGGATAAATCTAGATACACTCTTAGAAGACCATTCATAGCAAAAGAGGAGATGTTCAGATGCACAAGATATGGAGCCAAGTGTGGATGAAGAGAGTAGTGTAGATGAGGAGGAAGACATCATAGAGGTCAAGTCAACCGAGAGTGAGAGTGAAGATAATTCCTTCAATATGACCCTTCATGGAGAGAGAGGGGGATTGTAGTTGGAGGGTGGGGTAGTGGAGTGTGAGGAGGCAACGAAAGGGGAGTATTCTGGCAAGAGGGAAGAAGATGTTGAAGGGTGAGAGCTTTCACGGTCTACCATACCAGAAAAAGTCCCTATGACATTGAGGGGCTATGGGAGTTGGGTGATATGAATGTGGGGATGACACATAATGATGGTATACCTTTTTCCTCATAAGATACTTCATTGAACATTTTCAAGAGGAAACACCATAAAATAATCAATATGGACCACTACATGTTGTAGGTCAAATATAGGAGAATGTTATTGATGATATTATAATACACATCAATCCAATTTATGCACTAAAGAAATTTTAGATAATGAACACTGGAAGCAAGCCTATTTTTCTCATCTGGGATTATCATTGAATATGACTAATGAAATATCAATTCACACTTTGGGTTGTGTCATAAAGTGGGTCCTAAGGAAGTATAAATCTATCATATTATTCTAGATTCAAATAGTTTTTCCATATTATTCGTAGACCAAGGCTTGATTACATGTGAGTTTTCCCTTTTGATATACATCAAATATGTTAAATATGTTCATGGGTGTAGAATTGTAAATATTTCACAATATCCATAAGAGCCTCTTTCTAAGATGAGTCATTTGAATTTCCTTACTTGCATACACATCTCCAAGGAATGTCCTTATGAAAGTGGTGAATAAATTTATGTGGTGTATTAAAAAAGGTTAGAATAATAAAGAAGAGAAGATGATAAATGTTCATATCAAGCATACTTTACCCACTAAAAGAAAAATGCCATACTTTAACTATTAAACACAACCCAGGACTAAGAGGGGGGTGAATCAATCCTAATCAACTAATTAAAAAAATTTCACTATCAACTTAGTCTCAATATTATCAACAAAAATGAAACATATAACAATGAATGACCATGCACAAGAGAACATCAAATTTATGTGGAAAACCCAAAATAGGAAAAACAATTGTGAGAGTCAACTCACAATATATAAATAAGACTATGTAATATTATTTTAGGCTCACTGCTAAGGAAGCACATTGCTTCCTAAAGGACTTGTAGGCTAAGATGCACTATCGTGGGGCAATATACAAGGGACATCCAGGTTGAGATGCATTACCTTAGGGTAAGATACAAAACTTATAAAGAGACTTGCTATCTCTGAGCAAGGTACATGAACATATGAATCAAATAAATAGGCCTTCAACAACACAACCTCCAACAATCTCCTAGTATGAAGTTTTCTTTGAATCTCTTATCTTAAGCAATAAACTTCACAACAATCACCACTCACTTCTATTGCCTCAACTTCACATTGTTAACTCTATAAATGGTATAATCATGTTTGCACAACATAAACATTGATTCGCACACTCATCCACACCATCATAATTGATTCGATCTTTTATATATGTTATCCTCAGTTTTTGCGTTGCAAAAATCTGAGGATACCCTACAAATTTTTTGCCCATTTGTGGTTTTATATCTCTATGCATGCTTTACAAGACATCATTGTCATCGCAAGCTCTTTTTTCTCCTGGTTGTTCCCTCTTTCACTTATTGTGAAATTCAGGTACAAATCGGGTTTGTAAACCCAATTTACACCTCTTTTTGACCTTGTTTCTCTGAAGGTGCAAATCAGGTTTATAAACCCGAAATGCACCTAAGCAAGTGAAAATCGTGTTTGTAAACCCAATTTGCACCTATTAATGGCACTTGATTTATTAAATGCCCCTTTGTTTAATCCGATCTTTTACCTTAGTTTTAATCCCTTTTCCCTGCATTTTTCTCTGCATTTTTTATTCCAAATTGGTCAGAGATCATTGGAGAAGACATTCAGATTAGATTCAAAATCTTCCCCTGATTTTTGGGTATGTATTTTTCACCATTTTTTCTTCCTATTAGGGTTTCATAACCCTCTTTTATTTTGAATGAACAATGATTCATTTTATCTCCTTTCGATTTGCATGAGTTTTACCACATTTCATAGTGGTGTTGCATGGGTTCATTGGCCCGAATGAAACCATGTATGTGATGTCATTCGGTTCAATAGACTCAGGTGATACTCTTTCTTCCATGCCCTTGTGTTTATCGATTTTGTATCACCCCAAACATGGTGAGGTGCGGGTCCTTGGACTCGAGCTCCACTAAGTTTGGTGGAGTTTGGGTTCAATGGCCCACACTCCACCATCTTATACTACACTTTCTTTCCTTTGTGGTGTAGGGTGGGGCCATAGGCCAACCACACACCACATTTCACAGTGGTGTGTGGCAGGTTTGTGACCCCGCCCCACACCTTGACTGTTTTACCTTGCGCACAACACTTTGCTATTGGCGGTGTTTGGAGGGGCTGTATGCCCACCATTCACCAAAGATTGGTGTATGGTGGGTCTATGACCTTTCCAAACACTAAGACATCACTATGTCTTCCTGTAGGTGTAAGGCAGGTTTACAAAACCTGCCCTACACCAAAAGTTGTTTAAATGCAAAACAGGTGTATGGCGGGGATATAAAACCACCATACACCTTGATTTGGTTTTTCTTTTTAACAAGTATAATTCAGGTTTATAAACCTGAATTACACCTATTTTTGTCTTTCCCTAAGTGTAATTCAAGGTTATGAACCTAAATTAAGCACCTAGTAGATGCCTCCATGAGGCCATTTTTCTAAATAGATGCTTTATGTTGTGTTTGAGTCATTTCATAAGGTCTTAAAGAATATTTATAAGGTGTGTAAGGTGTATTGAGTCATTATTAAGTTTATAGGTGGTGGTTTGTCAAATTTTGTAAATTCTTGCAAAAGTTGTCATGTTGTCAAAGTGCAAAAATGCAAGAATGGAAGTTGAAGAGTCAAGGGGTATTAGAAGTTGGTTGGTGGTTTGTAACTGATCAAAAAACAAGATTCAAAAGGTTTAAAAATAATTTTTATGGTCGACCACAAGGTTGTTGGTCATTTGGATGCAAATTGGAATCAATAAACTCATTGTTTTCTTGCAAAATATGACTATAATTTGTGTTGCACGACCTTATATGGAATAGTAAGGACTTGAAACTCAAATGGTTGGAAAGATAATTTAATTTTATACAATTTTTTAAATTACCAATCCAAAAGATAAGTTCATTTTATTTTTCTAACAAGTTAATCTTCCCAACAACCCTATTCAGAAATTAAGGTTCCAGTTTTGAAGGAAAATTCACATCTTTAGTTTCCACGATTCAAAATCCTTAAAAAATTGTGATAAAGTATGTTTTTAGGTGTTTTATTATTTCCCAAGGTTTCAAAAATCATGAAGACTATTTTCATATGGGCCCTAGGCCAAAAAAGTGTGAAGAGGTGGTTAGAGGTTAGGGTTTGAAGAAATATCCTTGGGGGAGTGTAGCTAATGATTTAGTAAGAATGATTAGGTAAAATATGATATTATTGAAGAGTTTGTAAAATTATTTTGGTCTTGGAACATATAGAACCAATAAACCCTCTTGCTACCTAGCTTAAATAGCCCTTGGGCACAACATAACAATCAAGTTTTGAAGAGTTTAGTCTAAAGTAACCCATGCCAATTTTGAGGTATGTTGTGTAGGAGGATAATGGGTATCTAAAATTGATTTTATATTTTGTTTTGGAGGTCTGACTTGAAAGTTATGAGGGAAAAGTAGGGTTTGAAGTACTACTAGGAGAATGGTGAGATTGCAAGAGAAACCCATCAAATTAGGGTTCTAAGTTCGAAAGTTTGGTTGGTTTGAGTTGGTTTGAAGCCCTAAACCTTACTTATACATAACTAAGATACACACTTTTTCATTAGTGTATTTTGGGCTTATAAACCCGAATTACACTTATTGCACACATGCAAATGGGGTTTATAAGCCCAATTTACCTTTGAACTAGCAAGATACAATGAGGGGTTTTGGAAACCCTAATAGCTTCAAATGAATAATTTTTAGAAGATTGTTCAATTCACAATGAACATAATGGTTGATTAGTTTCACTCCTCCTATACTGATAATTCTTCATGTCACAATGTTTCCGTTGTACAAATGAAAGAGGCTTCTCCAAGCAAGAAGGCAATGAAGTTAAAAAAGAAAGACCCCCATCTGGTCTTCTCACCTTCTTCAGTCACTTCAAATATAGATCGCATAAGAGATATAGAAATAGGTCATGTTGACCTATCTGAGTTTTTAAAGAGAGTTGAGAAGATTTCTTCCTTTAGCAAAATGGTATCTATTATCAATAGTGGAGTCCCTCTAGTGGTGGCCTTCCCTATGTCTTCTCAAGACCTTAAGTTCATCATGGCAGTTGTGAATCACTTTGATTCGACAAGAAAAAGTGTAAAAGATGAAACTGAAAAGAAGTTGATTAGGATAGATGGGGAATTCTTTGACACTATCTTTAAGTGTCCCAACATTAAAAAATACTCAGACATTAGTATTCAATCATCTCTAGGCTACTTTGATAGAAATTCTGACAAGTGTAGGTGGAACATGAACAATAATTGGTTAAAGACCCTAAGACCTACCATTTCTAGATGGCCGAAAACTCTTCCTTGATGTGACTTCATTGAAGAACTTAATGATTTGATAACTCTTCTGAGTAGGGTGAAAGGTCTACCTACTTCTAATACCTACTATAAGTGGATGTACCAATATATCCATGTTATTAGACAAAATAAGGAGAAGATATTTTGGGGAAAACAAATCAATGATGCCATTTGTGAGTAGCTTATCAAGCTGCCTACTTCTCTTAAGTTCTACATGACCTCCTACTTGATGTATGCAATGTCTTCAATGAGACATTTTCCAAGACTATTCATAATAGGTGATAGAAAGCAAGTTGCTGTGCACATGTACTAGTCTCAGTTGATACTGAAAAATAGTCTGAATCATTTTCAAAGAGTAAATGATGCTTTCTCTGGATATCATATGTGCATGTTAAATAAGAATTTGTACAATAGAAGAGTATCATATCATTCTTGGGAGGTAGTAAATGAATATAGATGCATTTTCCTGCAATTCCCAACTTTCACATATCTCAGGGTTGGATGCTTCAATGGTGATCCTTTCATGCTCCCTAGATATCCCTCAGATAAAATTGTTTTGATGGAGCTAGCTCATCAAATGGTAGCGGTTCATGAGGCTCAATCTGGTTCTCATAAAATAGGTTTGAAGTTCACTCTTACCATTGGTAGATATTCTATCAATTCAATCTATAAAGCCAAAGTAATGGAAGAAGAGTTGAGAAGAGTAACTAAGAATTTTTTCAAGGCCAAGAGGAGCTTTGATTACAAAGGGATGAGAAACAAGTTGAAGAAGAAATATGTTCATGTGCACCGTATTGAAGATGTTTGGGCTAATTGCAGGACTAGGCATGACATCAAAAAGCTTGACTATTATCGGTTGATAGATGATCAAATATGGGAATTCGATCTTGCTGACATCCCAGATGGTCTAAAAGAGGATGGTAATGTCTTGGACCTTACCTATGCTAAAAAGAAGGTTTCCTATACTCCTTTGCCTATGATTAAATGGTCTCAAAAGGAATCAACTTCAATTAGAGATAGGTTTCAAAGTATTCTTGTGAATACATACATGTGGATTTGAACCAAGGGCATTTCATTGAAACCCTTTGCCTCTAGTTCAAATGATGATACTATTGGTCTAGTTGGAAAGAGGCCAGAAATCAAAACCAAGAACAAACAAGATCCTTCTACTCAAGTGAAGGCTGCTAAATTGAAATTCATAGTGGGAACCAAGACAGGGAAAGCTCAAGAGGAGCCATCGGCCTCTAATGTTCATGAGACGCAAGAGTCTGAAGCACTAGATGAACAATTAGAAGGTGAGCATCCTAATCTAGAACCAATGGATGTCAACCAACTGGTAAAGGATCAAGAAGGTGATCAAGAATAAGATGAATTTGATGAAGAAGGACCACCACAAATAGATAAGTCCTTACCCCAGATATCCCTTTCTTCACCTACAATGCAACTTCCTATTTCTACTTTTGAGTCAGAGCCTCCAGTGATCAAATTGTATTTCTCCTAGCAATGTTATTCATGTATCTTCTACCAATGCTAGTGAATCTGCCCTAGATACTCCTCATGACAATATTGAGAATTTATGAGGTGTCTACCACTGTGCTGGATGATTTTGACAAGTTTATGGTTGAGATCACTCATAGGTCTAATGAGTAATCCCTAAAAAATACAACCAATGGTGTCACTATGATATCTCCTATTGTAACCATGGTTATTTTCCAATGCACCTAAGAGAAAGAAGCAAGCAATCTAACCTGAAGATTTTGATTTCAGTCAACTTGTTCCCGTCAAACCTAAGAGTATCAAGAAAGCTAAAACACTATCAAGGGTAAAGGTTGACAAAGCAAGGAACAAGTATGCTAAGCTTTCTATTCCTCCTTCAAACACAGATATTGATAAGATCCAAGAGTTAGACTATGTAATCCACAAGATTGAACTAGGTAAAAAGACTCATGATTTTGTTGCACAAGATGCCCAGTCAGCTTTGGAGGCCCTTGTATTTAGATATGATGAAGATAAGGCTAAAAAGGATCAACTGAAGGGATTAATTGAGTAGCTCACCTCAATACTCATCAAAGTAACTAAGTCTTTGAAAGTTATTGGACCAACGGCTTCATCTCTGAATGAATAGGTTGTGAAAAGAGCTAAACAAACAACATCTAGAGTAGAGCCATGGGAGAGTGGATGGATAGGATTCTAAGTTAAGGTACATGGTCCTAAGTTCAATGTTCACTATTGTTAATAATCTTGATGTTGTTGTGGTGTCGAAAATTGCATACACCTTTGTAATTTGACCTACATATTTTGTAACCACTTTGGTGTCCATTACCCTAGCACCTAAGTAGGCTCACTTGAGCCCTTGCATTAGATCTTTCCCTCTAAGGATGCTTGAGACCCCCCTTTTCTGGTATCTCCCTCATGGTGTCAGTCTTGTTAACCGCATGTCTCTCTTGTCTCCTGTCGTTTTCAAGTGTGATTCATTTGGATGCTAGCATGCCACATGGACGTCTGCGCACCGAACATTTGTATTGTGAAATATCAACATTCAAATGTCAATTATGAGTGTGCCTTTCCACTTGTCACCTGCACATGTCAAGGAAATGAACCTGAATCTTTCAAATGGCTCGCCAACCCTATTTTTCCCTCCTCTTCTCTCTTTTTAAACCAATCTTTTTTCTCTAGCTCTCTCTCTTAAGACTCTCTTAGACTCTCTTGGTCTCTTTCTCACTCTCTAGCACTATCTCTCTAATTCACTTGGCTCTTACATCTTGCTCTTATTCTCATGCACTTGGCTCTTACATCTTTTATCTTATCTTGCATTTATTTTATTTATCTATCTATCTATCTATCTATCTAGTTGTTTGTGGAGGTGGAAACACCAGAATAGGGATTTGACTGAGGCAAGTCCCCAAGCAACCCCAAACATGTTTACTTTCTGGCTTGTGTGCAAGTTGCATTAGAGAAGATTTATCTGGCTGGAGGCTTCATAGCGTGGACCTATTGTTTGCCTATTTTCTTCCCTTTTCTCTTATTTCACTTTATTTCCTAGTTATCTGTATTTTTATATTATCGTACTTATTTCATTTGTCTATACGACCATCAGTCCCTTCTCTATAGGGTTCTTTGTTTCTGTCTGTATACGACAGTAGTATGCTGCGATGGAGTCTTAGTTCCACGCATTTTTCCTGGTCACATAGAGCTACTAGAACTGTCTAGAAGGTCTATCTATCTTGTATTAGCTTAGTTATATATATTGTATCCCTTGGCTCACCCTTAGAGCTAGTTTAAGTGAGGTAGCCGTGGATAGTTTGTTCTTTGAGATTCATCATCTTAGAGGTAAGAAATTCCCACCTCTACAGCTGCAAGAATAGAGGTGAACAAACCACAAAAGTATTCTCCTAGGAACTTGAAACACAAGAGAAAGACTTTGAAGTTTGGCTAAAGTTTGAGGATTTTGATTCAGATGATGTCATCCAGAATGATGTTCTTCCTTTACGGTGCATGTATGTTGAGAAATGGGAGGCACTGGAACATCAAATAAATATTATAGAGTTCCTAGTTAAGGACATGAGGAAAGCCCAAAAAGAATGTGTCGATAAGAGGAAAGAAATTGTTGATAAAATCTCTAAAATTCTGTGTGCTTTCCTTGATGAGAATGAAAAGGTCCTTGATGTTGATGAAATCATTAAAGACTTCAGTTTGCTTGTGACCACTAAAGTTGATAGAGAGGACTTCTCTTTGTCCTCAATTGATATATTGGTTGACCACCAATTCATCTTGGATTTTTTGGATTCACTTTTGAAGAAACACATGAAGTGTTGTACTAACTTAGTGTTGGATATTGTTGAGAAGTTTGCTGGAATGATGTGTTGTCATTGATATCAATATATTCTTTTGTGTATTCCAGTGTTGTAGTTAGATTAAATGAGTTGGTTTGGCCCGTGTGTTGCATTTGAGCTGCTGTGGTTTAATGGGTTTTGAGATACTTATCTCTAGTTGATTTAGTAGAAGTTTTTGAGGTCCGCATGATGTTTTGATCAAGCTATGAGGTCTAGTATTGTGGTTGGTTTTTAGTTGTTTGTGTTATTCAATATTCTGGTTTATGCTTTGCATTGCTCTGGAATTATATTATATTGGTTTGTGGACTTGGTAGAGTGTTTGGGACGTTCATATGTGTCCTCACTTAAGATGGTTCGTGATTTGGAAGTCTGGAAGTGAATCTTTCAATTTGACAGTCAGTTGAGTTGATGTTCTTAACGTTCGACATATTGATGATGATGATTCTAGTAAGTGGTAATTTTGTGGTTGTTTCTGGTGTGATTCACCTTGCTTGTGGATGTTTCTAGATTGGGTTCTATCAGTGTTGATGGTCCGCATTGATCATTGTGCACGTTATTGATCATTTTCTTGATCCAGTGGTGTTCTTCGTGTTATGCGACATTCTTGGTGATTGTAGCATGTTGCAGATGAGATTAAGGAAGTTGAATTCAATATTAGAGCTAATGAAGCATTTCTGAGTGCCTTGTCTGATTTTGAGATGACTAATGTGATGGATTTGCAGATTGCTCATGAGATATGGAAGAAGCTAGAGACTTTGTATGAAGGTGATAACCATGTGAAAGTTGCTAAGTTGGAGAGTTTGAAGGGAAAATATGAGATGATGAAGATGGGTGAAGATGAGAACATTACCTCTTTTATGCAGAAAGTGAATGAGCTTGTACGGAACATCAGACATGCCGGTGGAGTATTGAAAGACTCTAAGATTGTTGCCAAGGTGATGAGATCCTTGCCTCCTAATTACAAGTATAAGGCTACTGCTATTGAAGAGATCCGGAATGTGACAAATGTGACTAGAGATATGTTGATTAGAAAGCTTGTTGCTTTTGAGTTGAGCAAGTTTGGTGAAGCCCCTCCTAAATCTGAATCTGCATTTAAAGCTACTGTATCTAGGAAGTACATCCAGATATGAGAAGGAGATGAGAGAGCTTGCAGAAGATGAAAGAGAGCTCGAAGAGCTTGAAGCCCTGATCGCTAGAAGAAGATGCCGGTAAGTATGAAGGAAAATTGCCTCTTAAATGTTTTTCATGCAATAAGATAGGACATTTTGCCTCAAGGCGTCTAGAAAGAGATAGAAATCCTAAGAAGCCATTTAATCCCTATAAGCCTAAATATCAGAAGAAGTGTTACTTTGCTGCTAATGAAGGTGTGATCGATGATGAGTCCGAGAAAGGAAATTCAGAAGATGAGTGGGTGTTCATTGCTATCAAGGAAGATGATCCAGTGACTGCTAATTCTACTAGCTACATTGTTGAAGAGAAAAATTTATCTGCTAAAGTTGAAGAGAAAGAGGAATGGGTTATGTATAGTGGTTTCTCTCATCACATGACAGGTGATAAGAGTAAATATGTGAGTATGGAAAAGTATGATTGTGGTGTAGTAAGATTTGGAGATGACAAAGTTGGTATAATCTGTGGTAGAGGTGCTATTTCTCTTGATGGTAAGCATAACATTGATGATGTCTTGTATGTTGAAGGTCTAAAGCATAATCTTTTGAGTGTTGCACAGATGGTTGATAAGGGATATTACTTGCAACTCAAGGATGGTTGATGTAAGATCTTGAGTAGCTCCAGAACTAAAATTGCATTAGGTACAAAGACTAAAGGTAATATCTTTTACTTGAATGTTGGTGGTAAAAGTTGTTTGATTGCTCAGGTTGATGAAAGTTGGTTATGGCATAGAAGGACGTGTCATGTAAATTTTGACTGCATGGTTAAGATAAGTTCCACTCAAGTTGTAAGAGATCTTCCTAAGATTGTAAAGTCTTCTAATCCGGTAAGTAAGGAATGTCAGTTAGGGAAGCAAACAAGAGTTTTTTTTAAAAGCAAATAGTATACTTCTAATAGGATATTAGATCTTGTGCATATTAATTTGTGTGGTCCCTCTAGAGTAAGAAGCTTGTAGGGTGACAGTATTTCATGTTGCCAATTGATGACTATTCAAGAATGATGTGGGTTAATTTATTAAGGGAGAAGTCTGAAGCATCAGAGAAGTTCAAGATTTTTAAAGCTATGGTTGAGACAGAGACTAGACAGAAGTTGAATTGTCTGAGATCTGATAGAGGTGGTGAATTTACTTCTGGTGAGTTCAATTCTTTTTGTGAAGAGCATGGGGTGAAGACACAATTATATGCTCCATGAACGCCTCAATAGAATGGTATTGTGGAAAGGAAGAACAAGATAGTTCAAGAAGCTGCTAGAACCAAGATGATTGAAGGAAATGTTCCGTATATCTATTAGAAAGAAGATATGAGAACTCTTGTATACACTTTGAACCAGGTGCATATCAAAGGTGATACCGGTAAGACTCCTTATGAGTTGTGGTTTTGGTCATGCTCCTACAATTAGATATTTTAGAATTTTTGGTAGTAAATGCTATATCAGAAGAGATGAAGATCTATGGAAGTTTGATGCTAGAAGTGATGAAGAAATCTTTCTTGGTTATTCTACTAAGAGTAAGGCCTACCGATGCTATAATAAGAGATTGAGGAAGATTGTTGAAAGTGCTAATGTGAAGGTTGATGAAGGAAATGAGAGATAGATTAGATCTTGTGGCTATGTTTCAGATGATCAGATTGTCAATGCAGATAAAGGAAAGCAAGTGAAAACCCAGAACCAAGTGTAGATTGCTCCAGAAAAGTCTAAGAATGAAGGTGTGGGTGCTAGTGCAGAAAAAAAGAGTTCAAGAGTCTGAGAATCATGAAAATCCTAAGACTCCCAGGAATGTAATGTTAAATCATTCAAAGAATCAGATAATAGGTGATAAGAATAGAGGTGTGATGACTAGGAGAAGAGTTTCTGAAGAATATTGCTTGATTTATAAGATTGAACCTAAAGATGTTGATGAAGCTTGTAAAGATGAAAGTTGAATTAAAGTTATGGAAGAAGAGTTGAATCAGATTGAGAAGAATAATATGTGGATTTTAGTTCCTAGACCTAAGGATAAGAATGTAATTGGAACTAAGTGGGTGTTTTGGAATAAATTGATTGAGCAAGGTGAAGTTGTTAGGAATAAAGCTAGACTTGTTTGTAAGGGTTATTCTCAGATGGAAGGTATTGATTTTGAGGAGGCTTTTGCTCTGATAGCTAGAATTGAAGTTGTTAGATTGTTTCTTTCTTATGCTGATTATAAAGATTTCAAGGTGTATTAGATGGATGTCAAGTCAACCTTTCTTAATGGTGAGCTGGAAGAAGAAGTCTACATTGAGCAACCAGATGGTTTTCAATTTACAGACCAGAAAGATATGGTTTCTAGGTTGAAGAAAGCACTACATGGATTGAAGAAAGCCCCAAGAGCTTGGTATGCTAGGTTGGATAAGTATTTAATGAAGCTTGAATTCAATAAAGGTAGTGTTGATAGTAATCTGTACTTCAAGATTGATAATGATAACATCTTAATTTTTAAAGTTTTTGTTAATGATATTATTTTTGGTGGAAATGATGGTTTGTGCAAGAAGTTTTCTAGTGATATACATAATGAGTTTCAGATTTTCATGATAGGGGTAAGTGCACAAAGATGGTGTGAAAAAAAGGGGGTATAAGTGGACACTTTTTTTTCTTCTTCTGAGATCAGGTGAACTTGAACTTGGAGGCGAAAGTTGAAAGTCATCCACTCAAGATATGAAGATAATCAAAGAACAAATATTATAGCGCTCTGAATCTAGTTTCCAAAATACTAAACTTTTTCAAAATTGGATAAGATTAAGGGAGTCAAATCCTTTGCGCATGAAAAATAGACATTGATTTTTTTTTTAAACATAACATAGTGTCTAACGTGCGCATCAAAAAAGTCATAGTTAGATTTAGTATTTTGACAAATCCTTTGGCAGAAAGATAGTTAAGAGTGAGCACTAGAAGGTGTGTATTTTTTTGTAATTTTTTGTTGAGATTATTTTTTAGTGATTTTTCCAATCGAGCACATCTTGAAAATCAGGTACCTGTTCATGCATGAAGCATAACTTGCACCAAAACAATTGAAAATACAATTTTTTTAAAAAAATTGTAAAGAATCAAGTGCACTACAATAATATATAGTTTTTAAAATTTGGATAAGTAGATAAAAAGTTATTAAAAAAATGGTACACGTATGTCTCTGAGAACTATGGAGACACTGGTAAAAGAAATTCAATAATAATATGTTATTGTTGTTCAAATTAAAAAAAAATTATATGGCTATAAATCTCAGAAGATGGGTGAAAATATGGTGGCAATTTTAGAAATACCCACTTGATGAAGTGTAAACTTGATGATGACAAAGTCGAGAAACCAAGTTGATAAAACAAAACACATCAAGAAGGAGGGAAATGGAGGGAAATCAAACTTCCAACCCACAACTTTGTCATCTAGGCCTATTCACAATCGTAAATAGTCAAAAGCGTGTATGGGATCCCTGTACTATAAACAATGCGTACGAGGTATTTTTAAAATAAAACTGCGTATGAGGTGTCTTTACAATAAGAAACATGTACGTAGTGTTAAATCTAAAACAACATGTACATGCTTCTAACTATGTTTAAAATGTGGGTGTGTGCATACATATATGTATATGTATAATATGTAAAATATGATATTTCATGTATATATATAATATAACACACACACACACACAATATATATATATAATATATTATATATATATACACACACATATGTGTGTATGTATGTGTATTGTCTTTTGATATTTTAGGTGTATTATATGTATATGTGTATGTACGTATATTGATATATATTGTCTTTTGATATCTTATTGTACTGTATTGTATTCCTCTTTCTCTCCCACTCTCTCTTAGGACCCCACATAACACCTAATGACCTCTTCAGATTATGTATGATATCTCAAGGGGTCAAATGGTGTCTTAAGGGGTCATATGGTATTGTAACACATGTGTGGCTCAATTAGAACCCCACGTGATCCCTAATGACATCATGTGACATGTCTTCCTCTCCCCCAATCTCTCTCTCTCTCTCTCTCTCTCTCTCTCTGGACCCCACATAACACAACATAACCCATTAGGAGCATATGATGTCCTAAGGGGTCATACGGTGTCCCGAGGTGGCAAGACAAACCATTATTACAATATTAAAAGCAATGCCAATACTACTTACAAAATTCAATACCTAAGGGGTCATATGGTGTCTTAAGGGGTCATAGGACACCATATGACACCTTAGAACATCATACAACCCATAACGAAACCATATGGTGTCTTAAGGGGTCATATAGTATCTTAAAGGGTGATAGGACACATTATGACCCCTAAGAACACATTACATGACCCATAATGACACCTAAGGGGTCATATGGTGTCCTAAGGGGTCACAGGACACTGTATGACCCCACATAACACCACATGACCCTTTAGGAGCATATGACCTCCTAAGGGGTCATAAGGTATCCTAAGGTGGCAAGATGAACGATTATTACAATATAAAAAAGCAGTACCAATACTGCTTAAGAGAATAACAAACCAACATGATCCCCCTCTCTCCTTTCCTCCATACCCCATCCCTCTCTCTCTTCTTCTCTCCCTCCCCACTCTTTCTCTCTCCCTACCCCCATTATCTCCCTTTCTTTATATTATTATATTGTAATTAGGTCTTCCATGTAGTGGTCACCATTTGGATGAACAATAGACCTAATAATCCCAAGGTCCACAGTTTGAGTAGCAAAGGATATGCTTTCCTTGATATTCTTAGCATTTGAATCAATGTACAAAACCCATTGTGCATCATTCCTCAACCACAATCCTCCTGTTGTTGGGCTTTGGGAAATCTTTGGTAATGCACATTTTTTCCATTCTCTCTCAGTCTCTGTCTCTCTCTTTGTCTCAGTCTCAGTCTCAGTCTCTGTCTGTCTGTCTCTGTCTCTGTCTCTATCTCTATCTGTCTATCTCCCCCTCTCCCTCCTCCTCTCTCTCTCCCTCTCCCTCTCTCCCTCCCCACTCTTCCCCCCCTACCCCCTTTATCTCCCTTACTTTATATTGTTGTATTGCAATTAGGTCTGCCATGTAGTGGTCACCATTTGGATGAATAATAGACCTAATAATCCCAAGGTCCACAGTTTGAGTAACATAGGCTATGATTTCCTTGATATTCTTAGCATTTGAATCAATGTACAAAACCCATTGTGCATCATCCCTCAACCACACTCCTCCTATTGTTGGGCTTTGCACAATCTTTGGTAATGCACATTTTTTCTTTCCAATTTGTTCCCTTGCAATTCTTCGAATACTAAGAGCCACACGATGGAGTTGTTTCCAAGCTGATGGTCTACCTAACGATCTCAAATAAATATTCTCACATTTTTGTAGTCACATCAAATAAATATTCTCATATTTTGCAGTCATGTCAAATAAATAAGAGTTCTTTAAAATATGTGTGTATATATATTTTATTAATGAATTAAACTTTAATCTCTCTCTCACTCTCTCTCTCTCTCTCTCTCTCCTTTTCCATCCTCTCTCTCCCTATCTCCCTTTTCCATCCTCTCTCTCGCTCTCCCTCTCTCCCTTTTCCATCTCCCCCCTCTCTCTCTCTCTCTCTCCCCCCCTCTTTCTCTCTCTCCCTCTCTCCCCCTCTCCCCCTCTCCCTTTTCCATCCTCTCTCACTCTCCCCCTTTTCCATCCCCCCCCTCTCTCTCTTCCATTCTCTCTCCCTCCCTCACTTTTCCACCCTCTCTCTCCCTTTTCCATTCTCTCTCTCTCCCTCTCTCTCTCTCTCTCTCTCTCTCTCTCTCTCCCCCTCTCTCCCCCTCCCCCTCTCCCTCCCTCCCTTTTCCATTCTATCTCTCCCTTTATCTCCCTCTCCCCCCCCCCTCTCTCTCTCTCTCTCCCTTTTCCTTCACATTTTCTTTACTACAAAAATCATGTACTGGGTACTAGGACTATTAGTTCCCTGGTCTGCTAAACATTTTTAAGGCTCAACAACGCATACAGGGTCTTTATACATTAAAAGCGTGTATAGGGTACCAAGACTATTGACATTGGTCTGCAAACATTTTTAGGGCCTAACAACGCATACAGGGTTACTAAAAAGACCGTGTACGCGTAATTGGACATATACTTTTAGTTGCCCAACCACCTCAATGACCTTAAAATAAGTTTTGGAGGTCGTTGAAGGCCCCACTGCATCTGTGTTTGCGCTTCTATGACTATTTTATACATAGAAGTAAGTGATTTTTTAAATTTTTTTTGCATGATTTCAAATGATTGAATTGTTTTTCTTATTAGTTTTGTCAATGTTATTATGATTGTTTAATAGTTTTGATTTTAAAAAACAATGATAATTCTCAAATTTATGGTTATTTGATTGTTTATGAACTTTTGTTTACATATATATGTAATATGATTCTATTTAGGACAATCAGTATCAACCATGCGAAAGAACAAGTGAGGAATGATGGAACAATGAGAGGTTGAAAAGGAAAGACAAAGGTAACATATGAAGAAATTAAGTGACATAAGAACAATGGGACAAGAAGGTATGTCATCCTCAACATCTCAATTCGATTTACCAAATGAACATAATGCACCTAATGCAATTGAAGAAGAGACATTTGATTTACCGTATGAACCTAATGCAATTGAAGAAGAGACCACATTGAATAATCAATTAAATGATGAATATACACCTGCTCTATTTGATTAATTGAATTTACCCAATGCAAGCAATGCACCGATGTTAACACCTCCTAGAATCATTTGTAGGAAACCAAACTATCTAATTGACATTGATGAGAATATATTGAAGTCAATGCCCGATAAAATGAATGAATGAACTTGTAGGAGAATGGTTAAAAGAATATGGCAAAACTCTTTTGAAAACTTAAATCAAACTGTAAGATGTCAATTAATTGTTCAAATGATTAAAAATTTAAATTTTAGAGAAACAATAAAAAATCTAGGCCTAACATCATCTAAAAGTAACAACGAAAGAACTATTGTGAGAAATCTATTTGATGCATATCAAGCTATTGGTTCAAAATCACGTACTAAAGATTCTAATGTTACTCGACGTGTCATTACATCAACCATAATGAGCAAGAAAATAAAAAAAAGATTGTTTGATAAGCAAAACAAGTAAGCCATTAAATGTTAGTAGAACAACATTGAGTAAAGCATTACAAAGGCGGGAAAAAATAGAGGAACCTAAAAATAATTCTCTTTGGGAATTCTCGGGTAGACTACCATGCAAAGACAAGGTTGTTGTTGATGCACTAAGAACATTAATTGGAAAATTTTGGCATTACAACACAAGAGTTTCACCCAACCAAATAGATGTTGTTAGAAGGTGAATCAAATCTACAAATCATGAGCCACATGCCAAACACTATCTGGATATGACTCAAACAAAATTTTATGAAAGATTCCTTGAAAAGTTTCCTCAAATAAGAATTTGTCAAAGATTTTTTGAAATGACAAAACCTTTTTATATTAATATTAATCATGTATGCACCATGTGTTGTTGTAGGATGCATATTAAATTTTCCATGCAATATGATATTTTTCGTCATATTTGTTCTACTTTGCACACTAACAATGTTTTGCAGGAATACGATATACAAGTACCTCCTAAGTTGGAAAGAGAATTTATTTCAAGTGTGCTATATAATAGACATGATGGTTGTATATATTATAAGATGCCTTGTTTGGAAGGTTCTTGTTCTATATGTGGTGGTTTGCAATGTTTACCAAGATGCGTACATTTGGAGAGAACACATGAAATTGGTATGAAACTAGTTTCTTTTGGAAAATACAAGACAATCACATATGGAGTTAAAGATGGAAAAGATTTGAAGAGATACGAGTTAGTGAAAAATGATATATGTGTAGCTGAATTTATGAAAATGTTTCAAGAGAAACTAGTTTATGAGTACATAATGTTGGCCATTTGGTGGAATTGATTATGTGTTGCATTGATGTTTTGTCATTGATGTCAACACTAGTTATTTGGATGCTTTACTGACACCCTTCTGGTCTTGGTAGGTTGAGTAGTTTTTGGTTAGCTTGGATCCGACATGATCTGGTTGACTCCAGTATAATCTGGTGATGGAATTGATTTATTCATAATGCTTATACTCATATTTGGTCAGTTGATTTTGGTCTGGTGATTGGATGCCATCCTTCTTGCTATGAAGATTGGTTTCTGGTTTCGATGAGGGTTTCACCGACAAAGCTTTTGGTGGAGATCTTTGATGCATGCATAATTGGTGTTGGTGTAGCTTCTGATGGAGTTTCAGGATGTTGTTGGTGATCATGTTTGAGACTTGGCGTTTGGAGATAATTGTTGAAGCGTGTGCACCTATACTTGGTCCCGGTTGATCTAGGTTATGGACCAACATTGTAATGTGTGGATAGGACCTATTGTTGTATTTCTGGGATATCTTATGTGTTGGATATTATTTGTTTTGGTCTAAGGCCGACATGGTTTGTAATTATGTAATTGGTTTATTGTTTGGTGGCCGACCTGATTGTTTATGGTCAAGGGTTTGTATAAATAAGATGTAAGATCTCATTGTAGATCATCATGGTTATTGTAAGAGGTCATGGTTAAGGAATGC
Source organism: Cryptomeria japonica (assembly GCF_030272615.1). NCBI lineage: Eukaryota > Viridiplantae > Streptophyta > Pinopsida > Cupressales > Cupressaceae > Cryptomeria > Cryptomeria japonica. The sequence continues at coordinate 420,211,025 of NC_081411.1, read as the reverse complement.
AATGTGTGAATAATGTAATATCATTCAAGCAGAGGAGTTGGTCGATCATTCGAGATTGAATTGGGTCTATAAGAGGATTTAGTCCTCCGGTATTGAGCTTAACCAAAACTGTACTCAGGCATAGGAGATGCTATCTTTTACAGTTCAACACTTCTTCGGATTATAGTTTGGATTTGTATGTAGTCAGTGAGACTCCTTTTGTGATGAGTAGTGTGCTCTAGGTTGTTGGCCTTCTTGAAAGTGCAGGCCCCTTCATTGTAATTCACATACTTACTGTAGAAGTATTATTTGACTATGGGTAGGCTTCCCACCATGGTTTTTCCCTTTACTGAGTTTTCCACTTACAAATCTTGGTGTTGTGTGGATGGATTTTATTCTATGATTATTGTTTATGCTTAATTGGATTAACTTCTATTCCGGTATTATTGTTTTGGGTTCTGATATTGTTGTTTTAAATTGCTAATGCTTCTGGTAATCTATGACAACTGATCCACCCCCCCCTCTTAGTTGTCTTCCGATTATTTGAACTATCTAACACATAATGCATACACATAGAGCTCGATGGTTAGATGAGCAATTCAATTTATGTAAGGACACATTTCCTATTGGCACCATTGTCTCTATTGTTGATTTTGCTGAAATTTATACACTACAACCTCAAAATGAAGTGCAATCTATGTATTATCATTGTACACAAGTTTCTATTTTTGTACACATAACATTCATGCATGTAGATGAGAGCACAGAGGAGGATAGAAAGGTTGTAAGAGAGTATCATTTCTACATAAGTGATGATCATACTCATTCATCAGAGTTTGTACAAGGATTCTTTAAATTTTTCTATGATAATTCAAAGGAAAGAAACATACAATACAACCGACACTTAATATGGTCAGATAATTGCACCACACAATTCGAGAATGCAAGGATGTTTTATTGATTGACAAGGATGCATATGACAAGTGGAGTACAATTTTTTTGGAATTTCACCTAGGCTGGACATGGAAAGGGAGAGAATGATGGTGCAGGAGCATGTGTAAAAAGAGCCCTAGCTAGAGAAGAATTGAAGTACGAAGGTGGTTCTGAGTTGATAGATGCAGAAACAATTGTGCGATGGTGTAACTCTACGATGGGTCCAGGTAATCCAGGTACATCAATGGTTCATAGATATTTTTGGTTGATCACTGAATCTAACATTGAAAACTATCTAGATTGTTGTACAATTGCAGGATCGAGTGACATGCACTCATTTATGAGTTGAAATGCAAGTTCACTAGTAATTTATAGAAGACAGATGGTATGGTTTTTCTCTTCATGCATGTATTTTTGTGGGAAGAATGTGAATTACAAGAGTGGGTTGACAAATGGTCTTGTAGACCGTTAGTTCCCATTGATACATATCAAATTCCTAAAGCACTACAATTGAGCTAGATGGAGATATCAGTGGATTTTGACTGTGTATCCAACCTAGTGGATTCAGGTGATTTTTTGAGTTTTTTTTGCAAGTATTCTTTTTGGTTCATTTTTTTGTACATCACACTTTATTTTTCGTATTAATTATCACTTTATAAAATGCAAGTCATGTGTATGTAGTTGTTGCAGAAGAGAACAATGAAGAAGGAACAAATTGCTTTTTGTGTCACGGTGTTGAGCCTAAAAAAATTGAAGGAGAGGGTATTGAGTACCCAATAGGGTCTTTTTTCATGACAGGAACATGGTTTAGGAGATACCCTATCAAGAATTATGATGTTTGGTTGCTCGAGGACTTTGAAACACACAAACATATTCTTCATTTCTCTAACCTTGTTGTTGCAACTAATATTCATTTGATGAAGTATCGTGGTAGACCTCATAACATGATTTTATGGAAAGTTCATGAATTTGACCATGAGGCAATACTTGACACAATACGGGTTAGAGCTTAGAGCTGATCCTGAAGGCTCACTTGATTGATTCTATGGTTCAAAGTAGAATGATTTTGAGAATTTTGTATATATCATCAGTGAATTGTTCTATATTCATTTTTTGTATATATAAATTCCCATGAGCTGATTTGTACATGTTTAGGGGCATAATTTTTTATATTTAAATGGCCATGAGTTGATTTGTACATATTTAGATGCCAAATTTTGTATATTAAAATGACGATGAGCTGAATCGCACATATTTAAATGCCAAATTTTGTATAAAATCCCATGAGATAATTTGTAACATATTTTTTTATATATTTAAATAGCCAAGAGCTGATTTGTCCATATTTAGAGGCAAATTTTTGAATAATATGTGACAATGTTTTGTGACTATTTTTTGTGACTATGTTTTGTGACTATGTTTTGAGATTATGTGGTGTGATAAGGTCAATCATGACCATTCCTGATAAGGTCAATCATGAGAATTCTTGATTCTTGTTTAATCATGGAGAATTATTTCAGTCATTATTGGGTCATGGGAGTCATAGATTGAGTCTAGATACAATTTGAGTAAAAAATGTTATTATTGTCAAAAAAGTTGTCAAGCAACTTCTACATTATACCGATAGGGTATGGCTCTCGATGTTCTGGTGCTTTCAGAGGCATGATAGGAGCATGTCTAGCGTAAAACTACCCACCCAGATGCGCTCATGATGTTGGTTTGTGCACATGACAAACAAAGTCAATTCTAGCCAACCCTGCAACTTTGCATTGCATGCAACTGACGATTTTTGCAGAAGGCAAAAAAATGATACCAATTGAAAATGGCTATGAGTCGTTAGAAACTAAGATAGGCCATTGTAGATGAGATTTATGTGACACTACTGGTTCAAACAGATCGATCATATGTATCCTAGATTGGGAGAAATAGTTCGTGAAAGTTTGACAATTTTTGGACTCGGGGCTGTATACACCTAAAAATGGTCTGAAGATAGTTAATTAAATACGCAGTTATTTGATTAATTCCCCTTCCCAATTAATTGAATTCACAAGAAATTTCATTAATTTCTCTATTCATCTACTAGTAAATAAATCTAAATGATTTATTTATATAGTTCATCTCACATCCCCCTTTGATTAATTAATTCTCAATTAATTAATGTCTCCCCATACTAATCAATTCTTCTAATCCCTAATTAAGATTAACAAACTCAAGTTTGTTGAGATTAATTACCATTTTCCAATTATTTGAATTTCTAAATTCAAATGAGCACATGGCTCCTAACTTTAACCACCCAACCTAACCATCCCCTAACTTAACCCATTCTACCTAATCTTGGGTCTAACTAAACCTATCCTATCTTGCACATTCTAACCTCCTTATCCTAACCTCTCATGGTATGGATATTCTCTCCTTTAGATGCATGGAACTTTTGCCACATGTCTCCTCCCTTGGACACTTGCCCTCTCATGAGCAAGGCTCCTTGACACTTGTCACCACAGAGATGACAAGTGTCCCTTCCTCCAACCTCTTCTCCAACTTCTTCAATCTTAGCCCTTGATATCTTCAAATAAAATCTGGACCGTCGATTCCTACCACCTCAACTTTGGCCTTGGAATTCTTATGAATACCCCTTATTTTGGAGCAATATGGATCCCATCTCATATCAATTTAGGCATTGTTACTATAGGCATTTACATTTCAATTATCTAGTAATTAGCTTTTGGATTTATCATAGCATGTTAATCTAGTTTCTTAAATCATGCATTTCATATCATCTCCATAGTCAATCATGATCAATTAGCTACTCAACTCTTGAGTTGTCACTTTGGAGGTCATTGCTCCACTGAGAGCCCATCAATCCAACACCTTCAAGGTCCTCAAGAATAGAGGAAAATGGGACATTTCAAGGAAGGCTTATGGTTTGCGTCTTTGATTTAGTTTTTCAATTATATTATATTGTCTCATTATATTTGTATGCCTCTTATACTAACCACATTTTTAGCATCACATTAATTGGCACCCACCATAGGGCCTAGCCCCTTTGATCTTTAACAAGTTTTCTTGCAGGAAATTTTATTGACAGGTTGATTAGCTCTTTTGGAGTGCAGATTAACTCTCTTGGGCTCCCGAATCGCATTTTTGGCATCTTTTGTGGCATTATGGAACCTCAAATGACATTTATGGGAGATTCCTCAACTTTGTTCTTAAGTTTTTCTATACTTTAGCACTTTCAGTCTATACTTTAGCATTTTTGGTATGTATGGTGGCATTTTTGGTGTGCAGAGTAGCGTTTCTGGTGTGCAGAGTAGCATTCTTAGCACATATGATGGTGTTCTTGGTCAATTTGATGGCGTTTTCAGTTTTTAATTAATTTTGCAAATATTGTATGTTGCATTCCTCATTTCTGCTTCTAGACTGTCATTTTTCTGAACCTAATTGGCAGATTGTTGGTTTTGCAGGTACTTATTTCACTGTGAAAGACCAGAGTCATAAACTATTTCGCCGCCAAAGAATGCAATATAAACTACTAACTATTCAACTAAACCCTGCTTAGGAAAGATTAGCATATTCAACTAAACCCTTCTCTCTGGGACTACCACACCAGTATCCGCACACCAACAGGTACCACACCTTTCTATCTTGTATACGGATCATAAGCCATATTGCCTATTGAAGTAGAGATTCCCTCTCTACGTGTATCACTAAAAGGTCTCATTCCCGATGAAGAACAAAGAGTGTCTAGACTACAAGAGTTAGAACTGATCCAGGAACGAAGACAAAATGCCTTTGACCATTTAAAGGTATATCAGCAAAGAATGTGCCGAAGTTATAATCACAAGGTCAAACCATGAATTTTTCAAGTGGGAGAACTAGTACTATAGGAAAATCCATGAAATCAGTCAGATCGAGAAAAGAAGGGAAAATTTGAACCAAACTGGTTAGGTCCATTTGTGGTCACAACAGTATTTGGGTCAGGGGCATATCAGCTATCAACACAAGATGGAGATCAGCTCGAGGAACACATCAATAGCATGCATCTAAAGAAGTTTTATGTCTGAAAAATCCAAAAACAGTGATAAAGCAGAAAAATCCAAAAACAGTGAAAAAACAGAAAAATCCAAAAACAGTGAAAAAGCAGAAAAATCCAAAAACAGTGAAAAAGCAGAAAATCCAAACACAATGAAAAAGAAAAAATACCAAAAAAAAAAAAAAATCAAATATGAGAAAAAGTGTAATAAAAACAGATGGTGAAAACCTGACAAACAGGCGCTATCTGTCAGCTAGCTTTGCCATCTATTGGTTCGCTCTTTCTTCCGATTGCATTCATTTCCATCAACGCTGTTCATATTCATCATAAAGCCTTTTGTACATATGTAGGCATCCCAGGTGATTCCTCGTCATGGTTTGGATCATCGACTATATCATAATAAGGCTTGTTTCTAGGATGGGGGAAAAATCCTGAACCTGGCTAGGGGCAAAAAGTTTTGATCATTTTGGGCTTAATCAAAGCAGGTAGAACAATAGTCAGCCAATGCTTGTCAAGCGAAAAACTAAGACACATCCAACATTGAACATAAGATCACATTATCAACTATTAACTATCACATATCAATCTAAACATAAAAGAACACATATCAATGGATGATATATCTTGACTCATGATCTTAACACTTTGGCAATAATGGTTCAACAATTTTATTTGGATTTTTGCTATCATGATTTCTGAGTAACTCCAGGATGTCTTTAACTAGAGGAACGCGGAAGGAACATGATATTTTTCTTGTCTACTGTCTATAAATTAATCATTAATATGTGCAAAGTTGTATAAGGAAATGATCATCAGAATATCATGGAAGACATTTCAGACTTACATATAGAAATGGTTAATACTGCCTGTTTTACGCAAGCAACACTCTGGTCATCTTGGTTCAATTATACCTCGATGCTTGTGCTAACTTACAATATCAAAACCTAGGAAAGTAGTGCTTAGGTCATCATGGTTCAATTATACCATTGATGTTTGCACTCATTTCCCACATTTTAAAGGCTCAATGATGAAACAAACCAATGACTCCATGACCGGTACGATCACTGCATTGCATTGCATTTTAAGATAGATTTGCATTTCATTCTGCATGGGATCACAATGCTCATCTTTTCCAAGGCCAAAGCTAACATGGTGTTATCTCTCTTATTACGTGATTGAGTACATTGGACAATAACAAAAATAATCAATTCATTCATCTTGCATGATAGGTTAGTTCATCTCAAGTAACCATTGCATACCAAGGCATCATTCATATAAAGCATCAAATCATTAATTCATTTAATAGGATCATTGCATGACATTCATCAAATCTCAAATCATATAAAATAACACAATTGTATTGCATTGCATCCATTTCATTTTAACATGCATGAGAAAATCATAAAAAAAATATCATAAACATAGAAAGCATTGCAATCGCACATACATCACATAGAAATTATAAGCATCACCATACATTTTTGCATTTGCATATATCATGTAAATACTGCATCATCATATATTCATCATATATAATTTATAAGCATATAGAAATTAAAGCATACATCAAACATACATCATGAAAGTAACTGCACATCATAATAATATACCAAATAGAATGCATCCATCATCTCATAGGTCATGTAGAACGAATAGGATCGACTGCATATCATATCATCAAAACAAGATCAATGTCCAAGGTACAATGATATCACAAAATATATGAGATACATCATAGGAATCATCAATACCTCATCACAAAAAGGTATGTACATAAATAGATCAATGTCCCATATCAGTGTGACCACTCGGACACGAAGCAGAACTCTGTCCTGATGCGGCAGGTAGAGTAGCACCAACTAGTACCCCTGTACCTAAGTCCCCACCTGGGGGAGCTATCTGGAGTGGCCCTGTCACTCCTCGACTCTCAGTCTAGATCTATCCTGATCTCCTACTCAGCTGTTAAAATCCTAGAGCCCTCTGCTCAGGAGGAACAACAGTAAAATATAATGTCCTGTAATACTCAGCCTCTCGGATCCCTTGGTGCATAATCTTTAGGGTGCTCTTCCCTGAAGTAGACCCTCCTGACAACTGTACCTGTGTCTCAGCCTGCCGACACCTATCCATAGCTGCGTCTCTCTCAACTAGGAGAGAAGCCATCCAAGTCTCTAGTTGGGCCATCTGAGAGTCCCTCTCTGCTAGTCGACTCTCTAGCTATTGAACCTGAGCTTGTAAGTCTGTAATTTGAGCCTGCTGCTGATGCGATGGCATCCTAATGAGGATCCACCGAGGTGTCTCTGCTTGTGGCTGCTCAGCTTGTGATACTGTTATAGGTACTTGCTCAACTGGGGGTCCCTCCTACTCTGGAACCTGATGCTCCTAATCCCCTGGACCTGATCTCCTGCGTCTGACCACTCGAGCCATCTAATCTGTGTATACATCCCTAGCAGATTTCAAACTGCTAGCTCCTGGTGTGCCTGTCGCTACCACTCCCACTGCTCGACCATCTCCCTCATCATCATCTCCCCCATTCCCCCCATCGTCATCTCCCCCATCATCATCCCTAGCACCCTGATCTCCTGCATCTCCTCCATATCCATCTCCATCTCCGCTATCATCTCTGTCTCTACCACCCCTCCATCGTCTAGGAGCTCTGCATCGTGGGCTCTCATCATCGTCATCTAACAATGGATCTAGCTCATTCGGACATGTCAACCTCGGAAACCTATGTGCAATACAATACACGGCGTACTCATGTGTCATCCCGCTATCCATCACACCTGGAAGATAATCCGAATCCATAGGCCCTAATGATCGATACTCTGTGCAGGCATGGTCATATGAAATAGAAGGCCCCCAAGTAGCCACATCCAATCTCCGACGAGCATAATGAGATGTACCTTGTGGTATCACCTGTATCCTGCCATACTGTCTCAACACCCTCATACAAGGAAATCACTCGATGACGTAAGGTGTCAAACCAATCAGATATCACGTCATGAATACATATGGCATCTTCGTTGCATCCTCGAGCCAAATCTCGTAGTCCTTATATGGCCTCCATATCACAGTATCTAGGTCATCCAAAGTTCATCTCCATTACTCTAATTTGCCCAGTTTTCGCTGGACAATGACACCAGGATAACCATGAGCATAAGGTCTACCTACAGGTCTCTCTTTGTCCGCCAATGGTCGTGTGATAGGTATATTCTCCCAGGTCCATAGCTGAAGCAATGTCACCCTTGCTGATAACGCAGCTGATCCCTGGTATACAAATCGGTGCAAGTCATGATACAAATGCACTAACATACATGATCCCCATGAAAATTAGGTCCCCTTTATCACCATCTGCTCAAGCAGATGACCCCATCCAATAGATAATCTCTTTGACCTATGATCAGGACAAAGGAAGCCTCCAATGAATCCAGCAAGCATAGTCGGTAATGTGGCATACCCTAGCTCTAACATCTCCTACCACGCAATATCATACCCGTCGATCTTGTCATCCTCAAACATGCGACAAAGTGCCTCTGTCCCACCCCACTCACTGAGATCATAATATACTAAATCGCCAATCACAGTGATCCGCAAAATTCGGTAGACATCCTCGGGTGTCACCGTCATCTCTCTAGTCGGCAAGTGAAACGTGTTATGTTCACTATGCCAGCGCTCTGCTAAAGCTGTCAGTAATCCCCAATTTATCAGAGGTCGGGGCATGTCAAGAAGGGAAGACATTCCACATCTGCTAATGTGATCTCGCTCCACCTGACTAAGGCGTGGTATCAGCATCCATGTCTTCGGGAAACGCTCCCGAGACTGAAGAACGCTAAAGTGCTCCTGCAATCAAATCACTTCATCATATCAGTTTCTTGTTTTATCTATCTATCAAATCAATCTATCTATCGGTCTATTTTGCTCAATTGAGATTTTTATCAAATTTCATTGGGCCCCTATCAATGACGTTCATCTATCATGAGGTCATTATCAATCTTATCTCATCTCGTGCATGCATCGAGATAATCTAAACTGATCAGAAATTTAACAATCAGGAGCGTCTAATTTTATCAATTAGATAGCTAATCAAATCTTACCCTATCAAAAATTGAAAAAGAAAATCAAATCCTACCCTTTCAAAAATCAAATCCAATTGACAACAAATTTGAAGAATCGAAAAATCAAATCAACTCATCAAAATCAAAAATCGCGAAAAATCATCAACCAATTGCCAAATTGAAATAAAAAATCGTGAAAATCTAAAATCGAAAAATCAAATCAAAATCATCAAAAATCGAAAAACTCAGTCAAAAAAATCAAAAAATTGAAGAACTCAAAAAAAAAAAATTAAAAAAAATAAAAAAATCTAGCCCTGTGGTGGCGTTGCCCGCGGTGGCCCTGGCAGTGCCGACCGTAGCGCTCGCGGCGCCCACGGTGACGTCGGTGGGGGCCGCCATCGGGGCTCCACCGCCCTGCCTCTTCCCTTCCCACCCAAATTTTTTTTCAAAAAACATTTTTTTTTTAATGTATTTTAAAAAAAAAAATTAAAAAAATGCATGAAATAAAAAACAAAAAAAAATCTTTTTTGAGATGCAAAGTGAATTTCTTTAAAAAAACCAAAAAAACCCATTTCACTAATCAAAAAACCTATCTCAAAAATGCATTTTTTTTCTCAACCCATCTGACGAAAACGCTAAAAAATGATTTTTTATGCTAACAGCTAAATTTTTTTTTAAAAAAAAATCAACAAATCTGAGTTTTCTCGAAGTACGTATTGGTGGACCGTATGCCGGAGGACGCTCATATCGCCGAACTCGCTCGAACCTATGCTAGTGATACGGGATCTCCATTTCCTTCCTCCAGAGCAATTTTTCTCCAACAACTGCAGTGCACAAATGAGGAGTGAAAAAATGATTTCACCTTTCTAAACTCATAATGGGGCATTTAAGTGGGATTTTTATTCCACTTATTGTTAATCATCTAATCAACTAATCAGTCTGGCAGGACGACATTTTCAAATTTCTTATCGGGAAATGAATCGGATTGACTCTACAAATCTCTAAACATCGGAAAATTATTAAAAATCTAAAAATTTCAAAAATTTCAAAAATTTCAAAAAAATCAAAAAATCATGAAAAATTCAAAAACATTTGAAAATTATCTGATTCATCTCCCGAGGGGGCATCCTTGCATCAATTTTTATCAATCAGAGTCTGGGACATCATATCGAGATTTATCATCTCCAAAATCGAAACCGCATCATATCGAGATTTATCATCTCCAAAATCGAATCAACATCATATCGAGATTTATCATCTCCAAAATCGAAATCGTATCATATCAAGATTTATCATCTCAAAAATTGAATTGACATCATATCGAGATTTATCATCTCCAAATCAAATCAGTATCACATCAAAACCAAATTTGCATCAAATCAAGATCAAATCTGCATTCTATCGAATCAACAACATCATCAATCGAGCTTTCTTTGAACCAAAACGTAGTTACACATCGCTTCAAAGAAGGGCAAAATGTATACACCTAAAAATGGTCTGAAGATAGTTAATTAAATATGTAGTTATTTGATTAATTCCCCTTCCCAATTAATTGAATTCATAAGCAATTTAATTAATTTCTCTATTCATCCACTAGTAAATAAATCTAAATGATTTATTTATATAGTTCATCTCACATCCCCCTTTGATTAATTAATTCTCAATTAATTAATGTCTCCCCATACTAATCAATTTTTCTAATCCCTAATTAAGATTAACAAACTCAAGTTTGTTGAGATTAATTACCATTTTCCAATTATTTGAATTTCTAAATTCAAATGAGCACATGGCTCCTAACTTTAACCACACAACCTAACCATCCTCTAACTTAACCCATTCTATCTAATCTTGGGTCTAATTAAACCTATCCTATCTTGCACATTCTAACCTCCTTATCCTAACTTCTCATGGTATGGATATTCTCTCCTTGAGATACATGGCACTTTTTCCACATGTCTCCTCCCTTGGACACTTGCCCTCTCATGAGCAAGGCTCCTTGACACTTGTAACCAAAGAGATGACAAGTGTCCCTTCCTCCAACCTCTTCTCCAACTTCTTCAATCTTAGCCCTTGATATCTTCAGATCAAATCTGGACCGTCGATTCCTACCACCTCAGCTTTGGCCTTGGAATTCTTATAAATGCCCCTAATTTTGGAGCAATATGGATCCCATCTCATATCAATTTAGGCATTGTTACTATAGGCATTTACATTTCAATTATCTAGTAATTAGATTTTAGATTTATCATAGCATGTTAATCTAGTTTCTTAAATCATGCATTTCATATCATCTCCATAGTCAATCATGATCAATTAGCTACTCAACTCTTGAGTTGTCACTTTGGAGGTCATTGGTCTGTTGAGAGCCCATCAATCCAACACCTTCAAGGTCCTCAAGAATAGAGGAAAATGGGACATTTCAAAGAAGGCTTATGGTTTGCGTCTTTAGTTTAGTTTTTCAATTAAGCTTTTCAATTATATTATATTGTCTCATTATATGTGTATGCCTCTTATACTAACCACATTTTTAGCATCACATTAATTGGCGCCCACCGTGGGGCCTAGCCCCTTTGATCTTTAACAAGTTTGCTTGCAGGAAATTTTATTGACAGGTTGATTAGCTCTTTCGGAGTGCAGATTAACTCTCTTGGGCTCCCGAATCACGTTTTTGGCATCTTTTGTGGCGTTCATGAACCTCAAATGACATTTATGGGAGATTCCTCAACTCTTTTTTTAAGTTTTTTTGTACTTTAGCGCTTTCAGTTTGTACTTTAGCATTTTTGGTATGTATGGTTGCGTTTATGGTGTGCAGAGTAGCGTTTCTGGTGTGTAGAGCAGTGTTCTTGGCACATATGATGGCATTTTCAGTTTTTTATTAATTTTGCAAATATTGTATGTTGCATTCCTCATTTTTGCTTCTAGACTGTCATTTTTCCGAACCTAATTAGCAGATTGTTGGTTTTGCAGGTACTTATTTCGCTGTGAAAGACCAGAGTCATAAACTATTTTGCCGCCAAAGAATGCAATATAAACTACTAACTTTATTTGCCTCTGCGGGATTTTGCACTTGTATTTGTTAAATTAGGCACATAGACTAATTACAATGGAAATGAACAAACATGTCTTACGTGTCTTGATGATAGGCGAGTATGCTCTCACCTTTCTTAGGTGATCAGAAAGCTAGACTCATCCTTTGCTTTCAATTGCATATCTTTAGAGGGCCTGTCACAGTGGAAAAAAGTAATCACCCTGTGAGAATGACCCTAGTGAGTACAGCTGCACCTAAGCATTCCAAATTGCTATAATAAATAGGTCTCTGATGATTAAAGTCTTAGAGAATGGGATTATTTGAGTTTTCTCTTTGAGATCTCTCATATCGGGTATTTTGTAGGGCCTCGCAGTCTCAATTATGTTTACGTGACTACAGCTTGTTTCGGTACCTTGTTGGGCTATAGGCCTCAATCATGCTTGCATGACTTCAAGGGGTAATTTCAAACGGAATTCCTAACTAAGAACTTTAAAAGTAGAAGCTACCCGATTCACCTCCGAAAGGGTGATAATCTTTGTGCAAGAGAGATAGTAACTCTCCCAAGACACTTGCCATATCGTACCCCCATTAGCATTTGGAGTCGGATAATACGGCGTTGAGAATCCATTGCATGAGACTCAACAGCCGTATTCTGATTAGCTATTGGGTGTGTACCTAAGTTAGCAAGCAAAGGTTTTCATTCTCAGCCAATCTCCTTAGGATAGATTGATTGATGTGTTTTTAACAATTAAAAACCTTTTGAAACAAAAATATAATCTGATTTCTATGTTTGTAAGTCAAGTCAAGATATCATCCATTAAAATACAACAAACATTGAAAACTCAAACTTCAAACTATCAAATTCACAAGTTTTATAGCAGATTAGCTCTTTCAATCCAAACAGTCGCACCTACAGTCCAAACAGTCGCATCTACAGTCCAAACAGTCACATTAACAATCCAAACACTAGCATTTTTAGTCTAAATAGTTGCTCTTTCAGTCCAAACATTAGCGTTTACAGTTCAAACATTAGCTCTTTTAGTCCAAACGGTCGCACCTTCGGTCCAAACAGTCGCATTTTCAATCCAAAGGTCAGCTCTCTTGGTGTTAATGTCAAATTTCTCATATTTCAACATTAACTCTCAAAGGTTGAGCATATTACAGAGTTGGGTCAAAATTGTCATCTGCTAAGTTCAAACACTCAATTTACTAAACCTACATATCATTATTTGAACTTTAGAGTCACTATATAGCAGAACAGAGTTCCTGGTTTGTCAGTCAGCGTTTCTGGTCTATAGGTCAGCGTTTTTGGTCAATATAGTAGCGTTTTTGGTAAGTTTGTCAGAGTTTCTGGTCCAAACAATAGCATTTCTGGTCTAAACAACAGCGTTTTTGGTCTAAACAGTAGAGTTCCTGGTCTAAACAACAGAGTTCCTAGTCTAAACAGCAACGTTTCTGGTCTAAACAACAAAGTTCTTGGTCATTTTGTCAGCGTTTCTAGTAAAATACATCAAAATTAGAAAACAAAAACAACCCATTTCTCAAACAGTCAAACATAGAGAGTAGGTCATCTTATTGGGTCATTTAATCAAGTTATCTTTTGTCAAAAATAGATTCAAGAACAAGACACACAAAAAGTCTCAAGTATTCACCTCAAACAAGTTAAAGATCAAACACCTTAAAGTGCAACAACACATTGTCTTTGATAAACTGATTGTTCAAACATAGTTTCTCATCAGGACCTATCATCCTTTAATCATGAAACTACAATGCTTGATCAGAATAACCTCATTCTTTATCATAGGATATATCGTTCCTATTTGAACTTGGTCATATCAAAAATCATAGAATTTGCACTCCAAAAACTAAGATCGAAAAACTTGTAAACAAGAAAATACTTGAAAAGATCATTTTGTGTCTATACATCTACAACTTTCACCTCAAAAATTGATCACTTATAATGACACATTACTCAAGATTTAAACACCCAAAAAAATTCAAAGCACGTGTATGCCCGCCCGTTCTAACCAGGGCTCAGAGACGAAAAATTGCGGAAACAAAAATAGAAACGTTTGAGATAACTAAAGACTATAGAACCATGGAACATGAAGATGAAATACAAGTTGAAGAGGAAATAATAGAACAAAATATCAGAGACATCAAGAAAGATCCTCAATTCGACAAATTTATGAAGAAATTATTGGAGGGAGAAAAAGAAAAATATTTCCTAATGTTAGCCAAATCTGGTGCTACACTCCCCCAAGATTTTGATGTAAACAAATTGAAACAAAAGAAAAGTGGTCCTCCTCCTAATGACGAACAATATGAGGACATCTTTGGTCTCAAAATTAATAACACATCAATTCCTAGCAACACTAGAAACAATGAGGAAACTTACATTCCCACAAGGGAGGAAGTAGAAATTCTAAATAACACTCACTCCAACGAAGATACAAGAAGGGATAGAGATGATACAAGAAGAGATCAATATATTCCTAGAATGCAAAATCATGGTCATACAAGAACAAATCATGTTGATAATCCTATCATGACTCTCACACAACAACTACAAACATTGCAAACACAAATCCAAGATATGCAAAGAGGAAATGTTAGACGATACTCACTTCAAGAAATATGTCCCTATCTGTTTGACATAAACCTCAACATGATACCTTTTCCTATAGGTTTCGAGACTCTGAGGTACGAAAAATATGATGGAAGCACTGACCCTCAAGATCACATAAGAGAATTTTGCACAATGAGCATGGAGTTTGCACATGAAGATACATACTTAATGAGACTATTTCCAAAAAGCTTAACTGGATTAGCCATGGAATGGTTCTCAAAACTTCCACTAGGAATTAGATCATTTTTAGAGTTGATGGATAAGTTTGTATCCCAATATGCTTATAACATCCAACACGAAATAACAATGCTAGACCTGTGTAACACAAAACAAAAAAGCGGAGAACCCTTCATGACATTCTTACAACGATGGAGGCGGTTAGCTTCGAGGTATCCTTGTACAGTGCCGGAGTATGAAAAAATAGACATTTTCATAGATAACTTAAACGATCAAATGAGTTATTACTTAAAAATGAAAGGAAATCAAAGTTTTGCAAAAATGATTGACAATGGAATCATAATGGAAGAAGCCATGATAAAGAAAGGTGAGTTGAAAATATTCAAAGAAGGAGTTCACCCTCCTAACAACACTAACAACAATAATCACAATGATAAACCAAAATTTTGGAATAGAAATCGTAATGTCGTCAATGATGGGATAGTGGATAACAACAATGTAAAACTAAAGCAACTAGTTTTCAACTTATCCAATCACTCAGCAGCAGCTCAACAAAACAACAATCACCAAAAAGCAACTATCAAAAACTTCTTTTGAAGACAATTTACAAACATTGGTGAACCCCTTGGATCCGCATTAAAAACACTCATTGCAAACAAATTGATTACTTTACCAGAAGAAAGAAACTTTGAACCCAAGGTAAAACCTGCTTGGTGGAATGACAACCATTACTGTGATTTCCATCGAAACAAAGGACACCAAATAGATGCTTGTCAACAATTAAAACATGTCATCCAAGATTTGATTGATAACAGAATAATAACTGTGGATGGACATACAACAAATGAATCTCACACGGCTTTCAAAACTTCACTTCCTAATTATGAGAAGGGTGAATCATCAAAAGGGCAGTACGGTAAAGGTAAAGAAAAGGTAAACTATGCTCATACATATGACAATGTGGTAAATGTAATCATGGTTAAAGAGAAACAACATCACGAACCTGCTCATGTTATCACATGAAGTAAAGCCAAAGTGGTTTTGCTGGGTCCTACAAAAAACACGTCATCCACTACCAAACAATACAACCTAGTGGATCAATTACAGAAAACACCCGCACAAATATCCATCTTAGAACTTTTAAAACTGTCACTTGCACACAAAGAGATTCTTGAACGAGCATTAGTAGATACCACAGTGTCCAAAGATCTTGATATTGATCAATTCCAAACCATGGTGGGACACCTCACAACTCCTCACTGTTTATCGTTTACTGAAGAAGATGACATGTCCTTGCAACATCCCCACAATGCTCCTTTGCATATTGAAGTCCTCATTCACAAAATGCGAGTTAAACGTGTTCTAATAGATGGTGGAGTTGGCCTAAATATTTGTTCATTGAGTCTTGTTCGTGCCTTAGGATATTCAGAAGATGCAGTTGATCCCCGCAAAAAGATCACCATAAAATCCTATGATGAAGAAGAACGTTCCTCCAAGGGAATTGTGATACTACCTATCAGAGTGGGACCTTTACAAAAAAACACAGCATGCCAAGTTCTGGACTTGGACTTATCATATAATATACTTCAGGGGAGACCATGGATACATGACTTGGAAGCTGTCCCATCAACCTATCATCAGTGTGTCAAATTTCCCTATGATGGACAAGAAATCATAATATCTGCAGATTCAAATCCATTCCAGTATTGCAACAATCTAAAAATGGCTCAAGAAGTCATTGTTCCTCATAATAGGGAGGCGTCATCTTCAAACACACAATCCAAAGAACAATCCTTTGCCTCTATTTTATCAAGTATGGAAAAACAAATGCAGTTAAGAGATCAAGGAAATGGAGAATACTCAATATCACAATTACCACTCTCTCCTAAATCCTTTGGAAAACCATCAAACTCTAAATAACAACCAATTGTGAAACATCTTCCAATATTTGATGGAGCATTCATTAGTGCTAGAACCTTGTCAGAGGAGACAGATGACAAAGATGTGCTACAATGGCTATACAAAGATGAAGAAATTCAACAAAAGGTCAACAATGTCAGAATACCTACAAAAAAATATGGAAAAGGATTCAACATTCTTCAAAAGATGAGATACACTGGAACAGGTCCTATAGGAAAAAGAAAAGAAGGTATCTCAGAACCTATCCAACCTCATAATCAACAAGCTACAAACAAAGCAGGCTTAGGGTATGGACAAGTTACTCTACCAGAAGACACATTTTCTAACCAACAAAAAGAAGAATACGAAAACAGACAAGAACAACTTGCAATTGAAAAGGAAGAAGCATCTGTAAAGCAACGAGCACAACCAAACATGAAATGGTAAAAGAAACAATCCTCAAATCAACAAGAGAAACAAACCAATAATACCTCCCAAGCAACATTAACTCTCAATCAAAACAAGCAAGAACCTAGTACTAATCAAGGAGAACTGATAGTAAAGTTGATAGAACTCAATCTTAGTCTAGAAGAAGTTGAATATGAAAGAAGGAAAGATATAGCAAGACAAACATAAGAAATACATCAAAAGCTATATGAACAAATTTGTAGATTGCAAGCTGCAAGTGAGACAGATTCTGATGAATGGGAATGAGATTCCTATCATTCTGAAGAATCAGCTGAAGAAAATTGCTTTAAAGAAGATGTAGGAGTCGATGTAGTTCACACGTATGCAGGGAAAACGTTAGGAACTAGTTCACTTGAATTAGAATCACATTCGGCTGACTTGGACCTAATTGAGGATGATCAAGACCTTCCTGGGCGAGGTCATTCTAATGAGGGTACCGTTCTGGACATTGACATACATATCAAAAACTTTGATAACTCAATCATGACCCTAAATACTCTTGAAACATCTCAACCAGATGATCCTTTACCTCTATTCCACCCCGAATTTATTGAATGGGAAAATGAAGGACATACTGCCATTGATACCTTTCCAAATGACTATGACATATTCATATATCTTAATGCAATTGAACTCGCAACAACTTCCACCAGGAATTTCAGCAATGCATCTTCCAGTCAAGTGGGAGCTAAATCTCCTAGTCGCAAAAGTGAAAATAAAGAAAACAATATCAGGTCTAATGTTGAAAACCATTTCTTGGCATCAGGAAAAAGTAAAAAGAAAGGATGCATCTAACGGTGAAAACCTCCTCGAGGTGCCGGAAGATGGGAGATTTGACACTTTACCTGAGTACTATCAAGAAAGATCATCAATTTTGATCAAACCAATAGAAGCAGTTAATATTGGGACAACAGAATAACCAAAGATCCTACATCCAGCAACTTCTCTATCAGAAAAAGAAAGGAAAGAATATATGAAATTCTTTACACGACGGCAAATCAATTTTGCCTGGTCACATGCAGACATGCCAGGGTTGGATCCAGAGCTTATTATGCATCACTTGAATGTCAATCCAGGAGCCAAACCAGTCAAACAAAAATTAAGAAAGATGCATCCATATATTGCTCTCTTGGTTAAAGAAGAACTAAAAAAATTACTGGATGTAGGATTCATCAGACCTATAGCATATCATCAATTGGTATCAAACATTGTTCCTGTTTCAAAGCTAGACAAAAGTATTAGAGTATGCACAGACTTCAGAGATCTTAATAATGCATGTCCAAAGGATGACTTTCCTTTGCCTAACATTGACATCATTGTAGATTTAACAGCTGGACACTCCATGTTTTCTCTAATGGATGGTTTCTCCGGATACAATCAGATTAAAATAGCACCTGAAGATCAAGAAAAGACAACTTTCACATGTCCGTGGGGTACTTTCTGCTGGAACGTCATGCCTTTTGGATTAAAGAATGCAGGTGCCACATATCAGAGAGCTATGACAACGATATTCCATGACATGATGCATACATTCATGGAAGACTATGTGGATGACATCTTGGCAAAATCATACAACAGAGAAGAACATATTGAAATACTAGAAAAGATCTTTGATCGGTTAGAATAGTATAAGCTACAGCTAAATCCTCAAAAATGTGCCTTTGGTGTCACTTTAGGAAAGCTATTAGGATACATTGTTTCAGCTAGAGGTATCGAAGTAGATCCAGCTAAGGTCAAAGCAATCATGGAAATGGCATCTCCCAAGAATATAAGTCAACTCAGATCACTACAAGGAAGACTGTAGTCAATCAGAAGATTTGTGGCTCAATTAGCAGATAAATGTCAACCATTCACCCATCTATTACATAAAAATGTTCATTTCAAATGGGACCATCAATGTGAGGATGCATTCAACAAGATCAAGGCATATCTCATGCAACCACCTGTTCTAATGCCACCAATTCCAGACAAGCCGTTATTGCTCTATGTATCGACCACTGAGATATCATTAGGAGTTTTGCTTGCACAATAAGATAATGAAGGAAAAGAGCGAGCCATCTACTACATCAGCAGAGCACTAGTGGGATATGAACTCAACTATTCCCTAATAGAAAAAAGCATGCTTGGCGGTAGTTTTTGCTTCTCAAAAATTAAGACACTATCTACTGTCTCACTCCATCAAGTTGATAGCTAAAATTATCCATTGAAATATTTTCTTAGCAAGGCAACATTGACAAGAGGACTAGCAAAATGGATCATGATCCTAAGTGAGTTTGATATTGAGTATGTAGATAGAAAAGCGATCAAGGGACAAGTCATCGCAGATAAACTAGCAGAGGCACCACTTCAAGATGATCATCCTCTAAAGATTGAGTTTCCTGACATTGATATCCTAACAATCACAACAAAAGCATGGCAACTATACTTTGATGGTTCATATACGCAGCACGGATCAAGAGCCAGAATTTTATTTATCACACCACAAGGTCATACCATCCCGAAAGCATACAAATTAAGCTTTCCATGCACCAACAACACTGCATAGTATGAAGCTTTGGTTACAGGAATCAAAATGGTTGTAGAATGGAACATTACACAACTTTAGGTCTTTGGAGACTCTCAGCTCGTCATCAATCAAATCAATGATGACTATCAAACAAAAGACAACAAACTCATGCCTTACAAAAAGATGGTGGATGACTTCAAGAAATATTTTGTTGAAATCACTTTTGAACAAATTCCAAGAAATGATAACAAAGCAGCAGATGCCATGGCAACACTTGCTTCTCTATTACAAACACAGGAAAATCAAGAGCGTTATGAATTCTTGGTTGAAGAGTTGTTTTACCCGTCTCATAATTGTCCTGATTCCCAAACCATTTGTCAACTTATAGGACATGATTCCTCCCGCTATGGCCAAACTTATACATACCTAAAAGATAACATCTTACCTCTTGACTTATCGAAAAATCAAAAGAGAAACTTTATTCGCCAATCCTCCCATTATACTCTTGTTGCAGATACCCTATTCAAACAAGGTCTAGACAACACTCTTTTAAGATGTCTCGAACAAGAAGAATCTGAGAAGGCCTTAAAGGAAGTCCATAACGACATTTGTGGCACTCATTCAAGTGGTCTTACCCTTTCGAAAAAACTCATACGCTTGGGCTATTATTGGCCGACTATGGAACGAGAGGCTTTTCAGATAGCTAGAATGTGCAAACAATGTCAGATCCATGGGAATTTGATCCATGCACTGGCACAAGAACTTCATGCTTTGGCAATATCTTGGCCTTTTGTCAATGGGGTCTTGATCTAGTAGGAAAAATAAATCCTTCTTCATCAAATGGTCACAAATTCATCCTTGTAGCTACAGAATATTTTACAAAATGGATCGAGGCAGTACCTCTCACAAATATCACAGGAAAACAAATTGCTGCATTCATCTTGAATTACATCATCTGTCATTGTGGAATACCAATAACCATTATCACTGATAATGGGCGACCATTCAAGAATCAGGATGTACAAGAGCTATGTGAGAAGTTTAAGATCCAACATATATTCTCCACACCCTATTATCCTCAAGGGAATGGGCAGGCAAAAGCATCTAACAAAACTATTCTGAAAATCCTCAAAAAGATAATGAACGATGCTAGGAAAGATTGACATATTCAACTAAACCCTTCTCTCTGGGCCTACCACACCAGTATCTGTACACCAACAGGTACCACACCTTTCTCTCTTGTATACGGATCAGAAGCCATATTGCCTATTGAAGTAGAGATTCCCTCTCTACGTGTATCACTAAAAGGTCTCATCCCTGATGAAGAACAAAGAGTGTCTAGACTACAAGAGTTAGAATTGATCCAGGAATGAAGACAAAATGCCTTTGACCATTTAAAGGTATATCGGCAAAGAATGTGTCGAAGTTATAATCACAAGGTCAAACCATGAATTTTTCAAGTGGGAGAACTAGAACTAAAGGAAAATCCATGAAATCAGTCAGATTGAGAAAAGAAGGGAAAATTTGAACCAAACTGGTTAGGTCCATTTGTGGTCACAACAGTATTTGGGTTAGGGGCATATCAGCTATCAACACAAGATTGAGATTAGCTCGAGGAACCCATCAATAGCATGCATCTGAAGAAGTTTTATGTCTGAAAAATCCAAAAACAGTGAAAAAGCAGAAAAATCCAAAACCAGTGAAAAAACAGAAAAATCCAAAAACACTGAAAAAGCAGAAAAATCCAAAAACAGTGAAAAAGAAGAAAAATCCAAAAGCAGTGAAAAAACAGAAAAATCCAAAAACAGTGAGAAAGCAGAAAAATCCAAAAATAGTGAAAAAGCAGAAAATCCAAAAACAATGAAAAAGCAAAAATACCAAAAAAAAAAAATATACGAGAAAAAGTGCAATAAAAATAGATGGTGAAAACCTGGCAAACAGGCACTATCTATTGGCTAGCTCTGCCATCTATTGGTTTGTGCTTTCTTTCGATTGCATTCATTTCCGTCAACGCACTATTCATATTCATCATAAAGCCTTTTGTACATATGAAGGCATCCCAGGTGATTCCTCGTCATGGTTTGGATCATCGACTATATCATAATAAGGCTTGTTTCTAGCCTGGGGGCAAAATCCTGAACCTGACTAGGGGCAAAAAGTTTTGATCATGTTGGGCTTAATCAAAGCAGGTAGAACAACAGTCAGACAATGCTTGTCAAGTGAAAAACTAAGACACATCCAACATTGAACATAAGATAACATTATCAACCATTAACTATCACATATCAATCTAAACATAAAAAAACACATATCAATGGATGATATATCTTGACTCATGATCTTAACACTTTGGCAATAATGGTTCAACAATTTTAATTGGATTTTCGCTATCATGATTTCTGAGTAACTCCATGATGTCTTTAACTAGAGGAATGCGGAATGAACATGATATTTTTCTTGTCTACTGTTTGTAAATTAATCATTAATATGTGCAAAGTTGTCTAAGGAAATGATCATCAGAATATCATGGAAGACATTTCGGACTTGCAAATAGAAATGGTTAATACTGTCTATTTTACGCAAGCAACACTCTAGTCATCTTGGTTCAATTATACCTCGATGCTTGTGCTAACTTGCAATATCAAAACCTAGGAAAGTAGTGCTTAGGTCATCATGGTTCAATTATACCATTGATGTTTGCACTCATTTCCCACATTTTAGAGGCTCAATGATGAAACAAACCAATGACTCCATGACCGGTACGATCACTGCATTGCATTGCATTTTAAGATAGATTTGCATTTCATTTTGCATGGGATCACAATGCTCATCTTTTCCAAGGCCAAAGCTAACATGGTGTTATTTCTCTTATTACGTGATTGAGTACATTGGACAATAACAAAAATAATCAATTCATTCATCTTGCATGATAAGTTAGTTCATCTCAAGTAACCATTGCATACCAAGGCATCATTCATATAAAGCATCAAATCATTAATTCATTTAATAGGATCATTGTATGACATTCATCAACTCTCAAATCATATAAAATAACACAATTGTATTGCATTGCATCCATCTCATTTTAACATGCATGAGAAAATCATAAAAAAAATATCATAAACATAGAAAGCATTGCAATCGCACATACATCACATAGAAATTATAAGCATCACCATACATTTTTGCATTTGCATATATCATGTAAATACTGCATCATCATATATTCATCATATATAATTTATAAGCATATAGAAATTAAAGCATACATCAAACATACATCATGAAAGTAACTGCACATCATAATAATATACCAAATAGAATGCATCCATCATCTCATAGGTCATGTAGAACGAATAGGATCGACTGCATATCATATCATCAAAACAAGATCAATGTCCAAGGTACAATGATATCACAAAATATATAAGATACATCATAGGAATCATCAATACCTCATCACAAAAAGGTATGTACATAAATAGATCAATGTCCCATATCAGTGTGACCACTTGGACACGAAGCAGAACTCTGTCCTGATGCGGCAGGTAGAGTAGCACCAACTAGTACCCCTGTACCTGAGTCCCCACCTGGGGGAGCTATCTAAAGTGGCCCTGTCACTCCTCGACTCTCAGTCTAGCTCTGTCCTGATCTCCTACTCAGTTGTTAAAATCCTAGAGCCCTCTGCTCAGGAGGAACAACAGTAAAATATAATGTCCTGTAATACTCAGCCTCTCGGATCCCTTGGCGCATAATCTTTAGGGTACTCTTCCCTGAAGTAGACCCTCCTGACAACTCTACCTGTGTCTCAGCCTACCGACACCTATCCATAGCCGCGTCTCTCTCAACTAGGAGAGAAGCCATCCAAGTCTCTAGTTGGGCCATCTAAGAGTCCCTCTCTGCTAATCAACTCTCTAGCTGTTGAACCTGAGCCTGTAAGTCTGTAATTTGAGCCTGCTGCTAATGCGATGGCATCCTTATGAGGATCCACCGAGGTGCCTCTGCTTGTGGCTGCTCAGCCCTGATACTGTCGTAGGTACTTGCTCAATTGGGGGTCCCTCCTACTCTGGAACCTGATGCTCCTAATCCCCTGGACCTGATCTCCTGCGTCTGACCACTCGAGCCATCCAATCTATGTATACATCCCTAGTAGATCTGGAACTACTAGCTCCTGGTGTTCCTATTGCTGCCACTCCCACTGCTCGACCATCTCCCTCATCATCATCTCCCCCATTCCCCCCATCATCATCTCCCCCATCATCATCCCCAACACCCTGATCTCCTGCATCTCCTCCATATCCATCTCCATCTCCGCTATCATCTCTGTCTCTACCACCCCTCTGTCATCTAGGAGCTCTGTGTCATGGCCTCTCATCATCCTCATCTAACAATGGATCTAGCTCATTCGGACATGTTAGCCTTGGAAACCTATGTGCAATACAATACATGGCGTACTCATGTGTCATCCCACTATCCATCACACCTAGAAGATAATCCCAATCCATAGGCCCCAATAATCAATACTGTATGCAGGCATGGTCATATGAAATAGAAGGCCCCCAAGTAGCCACATCCAATCTCTGACGAGCATAATGAGTTGTACCCTGTGGTATCCCCTATATCCTACCATACTATCTCAACACCCTCATACAAGGAAATCGCTCGATGATGTAAGGTGTCGAGTCAATCAGATATCGCATCATGAATACATATGGCATCTCCGCTGCATCCTCAGGCCAAATCTTGCAGTCCCTGTATGGCCTCCATATCACAGTATCTAGGTCATCCAAAGTCCATCTCCAATACTCTAATTTGCCTAGCTTTCGCTAGACAATGACACCAGGATACCCGTCAGCATAAGGTCTACCTACAGTTCTCTCTCTATCTGCCAATGGTTGTGTGATAGGTAAATGCTCCCAGGCCCATATCTGAAGCAAAGTCACCACTGCTGATAACGCAACTGATCCCTGGTATACAACTCGGTGCAAGTCATGATACAAATGCGCTAACATACATGATCCCCATGAAAATCGGGTCCCCTTTGTCACCATCTGCTCAAGCAGATGACCCCATCCAATAGCTAATCCCTTTGACCTATGATCAGGACAAAAGAAGCCTCTAATGAATCCAACAAGCACAGTTGGTAATGTGGCATACCCTAGCTCTAACATCTCCTGCCATGCAATATATACTCATCGATCTTGTCATCCTCAAACACATGACAAAGTGCCCCTGTCCCACCCCGCTCGCTGAGATCATAATATACTAAATCACCCATCACAGGGATCCGCAAAATTCAGTAGACATCCTCGGGTGTCACCGTCATCTCTCTAGTCGGCAAGTGAAACATTTTATGTTCACTATGCCAGCGCTCTGCTAAAGCTGTCAGTAATCCCCGGTTTATCAGAGGTCGGGGCATGTCAAGAAGGGAAGACAGACTACATCTGCTAATGTGATCTCGCTCTGCCTGACTAAGGCGGGGTATCAGCATCCATGTCTTCGAGAAACGCTCCTAAGACTGAAGAACGCTAAAGTGCTCCTACAATCAAATCACTTCATCATATCAGTTTCTTGATTTATCTATCCATCAAATCAATCTATCTATCGGTCTATTTTGCTCAATTGAGATTTTTATCAAATTTCATTGGGCCCCTATCAATGACGTTCATCTATCATGAGGTCATTATCAATCTTATCTCATCTCGTGCATGCATCGAGATAATCAAAACTGATCAGCAAATTTAACAATCAGGAATGTCTAATTTTATCAATTAGATAGCTAATCAAATCTTACCCTATCAAAAAAAAAAAATTAAATCAAATCCTACCCTTTCAAAAATCAAATCCAATTGACAACAAATTTGAAGAATTGAAAAATCAAATCAACTCATCAAAATAAAAAATCGCAAAAAATCATCAACCAATTGCCAAATTGAAATAAAAAATCACGAAAATCTAAAATCAAAAAATCAAGTCAAAATCATCAAAAATCGAAAAACTCAAAATTTTTTTTTTAGCCTTGCGGTGGTGCAGGCGGCGCTGCCCGCAGCGCCCATGGCGCACGAGGTGGTGCCAGTGGCAGTTGTCGTCGAGCCTCTACCACCCCGCCTCTTCCTTTCCCACCCAAAAAACATTTCAAAAAACATTTTTTTTAAATGTATTTTTAAAAAAAATAAAAAAATGCATGAAATATAAAAAAAAAAATCATTTTT
Organism: Cryptomeria japonica; assembly: GCF_030272615.1. Classification (NCBI taxonomy): domain Eukaryota; kingdom Viridiplantae; phylum Streptophyta; class Pinopsida; order Cupressales; family Cupressaceae; genus Cryptomeria; species Cryptomeria japonica. The sequence continues at coordinate 420,185,112 of NC_081411.1, read as the reverse complement.
GAGATGCAAAGTGATTTTTAAAAAAAAAAAACTAAAAAAACCCATTTCACTAATCGAAAAATCCATCTCAAAAATGCATTTTTTTTCTCAACCCATCTGACAAAAATGCTAAAAAATGATTTTTTATGCTAACAGCTAAATTTAAAAAAAAAAAAATCAACAAAGCTAGGTATTCTCGAAGTACATATCGGTGGACCATATGCCGGAGGACGCTCATATCGCCGAACTCGCTCGAACCTATGCTGGTGATACGGGATCGCCATTTCCTTCCTCCAGAGCAATTTTTCTCCAACAACTGCAGTGCACAAATGAGGAGTGAAAAAATGATTTCACCTTTTTAAACTCATAATGGGGCATTTAAGTGGGATTTTTATTCCACTTATTGTTAATCATCTAATCAACTAATTAGTCTGGTAGGATGACATTTTCAAAATTCTTATTGGGAAATGAATCGGATTGACTCTACAAATCTCTAAACATCGGAAAATCATTAAAAATATAAAAATTTCAAAAATTTCAAAAAAATAAAAAAATCGCGAAAAATTCAAAAACATTAAAAAATTATCTGATTCATCTCCCGAGGGGGCATCCTTGAATCAATTTTTATCAATCAGAGTCTGGGACATCATATCGAGATTTATCATCTCCAAAATCGAATTAACATCATATCGAGATTTATCATCTCCAAAATCGAAACCGCATCATATTGAGATTTATCATCTCCAAAATCGAATCAACATCATATCGAGATTTATCATCTCCAAAATCAAAACCGCATCATATTGAGATTTATCATCTCCAAAATTGTATCAACATCATATCGAGATTTATCATCTCCAAATCAAATCAGTATCACATCAAAACCAAATCTGCATCAAATCAAGATCAAATCTGCATTCTATCGAATCAACAACATCATCAATCGAGCTTTCTTTGAACCAACGCGTCGTCACACATCGCTTCAAAGAGGGGCAAAATGTATACACCTAAAAATGGTCTGAAGATAGTTAATTAAATACGCAGTTATTTGATTAATTCCCCTTTCCAATTAATTGAATTCACAAGCAATTTAATTAATTTCTCTATTAATCTACTAGTAAATAAATCTAAATGATTTATTTATATAGTTCATCTCACATCCCCCTTTGATTAATTAATTCTCATTTAATTAATGTCTCCCCATACTAATCAATTCTTCTAACCCCTAATTAAGATTAACAAACTCAAGTTTGTTGAGATTAATTACCATTTTCCAATTATTTGAATTTCTAAATTCAAATGAGCACATGGCTCCTAACTTTAACCACCCAACCTAACCATCCCCTAACTTAACCCATTCTATCTAATCTTGGGTCTAACTAAACCTATCCTATCTTGCACTTTCTAACCTCCTTATCCTAACCTCTCATAGTATGGATATTCTCTCCTTGAGACACATGACACTTTTGCCACATGTCTCCTCCCTTGGACACTTGCCCTCTCATGAGCAAGGCTCCTTGACACTTATCACCACATAGATGACAAGTGTCCCTTCCTCCAACCTCTTCTCCAACTTCTTCAATCTTAGCCCTTGATATCTTCAGATCAAATCTGGACTGTCGATTCCTGCCACGTCAGCTTTGGCCTTGGAATTCTTATAAATACCCCTCATTTTGGAGCAATATGGATCCCATCTCATATCAATTTAGGCATTGTTACTATAGGCATTTACATTTCAATTATCTAGTAATTAGCTTTTGGATTTATCATAGGATGTTAATCTAGTTTCTTAAATCATGCATTTCATATCATCTCCATAGTCAATTATGATCAATTAGCTACTCAACTCTTGATTTGTCACTTTGGAGGTCATTGCTCCGCTGAGAGCCCATCAATCCAACACCTTCAAGGTCCTCAAGAATAGAGGAAAATGGGGCATTTCAAGGAAGGCTTATGGTTTGCGTCTTTGATTTAGTTTTTCAATTAAGCTTTTCAATTATATTATATTGTCTCATTATATGTGTATGCCTCTTATACTAACCACATTTTTAGCATCACAAGGGCACTTGAGAGATCACGTCGGCAGGGTATGGCTCTCGATGTTCCAATGCTTTGGGAGGCATGACAGGAGTATGCCTAGCATAAACTTGCCCACCCGAATGCGCTCTTGATGTTGGTTTGTGCACACAACAAATAGAATCAATTCTAGCCTATCTTGCAACTTTGCATTGCATGCAACTGACAATTTTTGCAGCAGGCAAAAGAATGCTACCAATTGAAAATGGCTCCAAGTCATTAGAAACTAAGATAGGCCATTGTATTCGAGCCTCACGTGACACTATAGGTTCAAATAGATTGATCATATATATCCTAGATCGGGAGAAATAGTTCGTCAAAGTTTGACTATTTTTTGGACTCAGGGCACTTGAGAGATCGCGTCGGTAGGGTATGGCTCTCGACATTCCAGAGCTTTGGGAGGAATGACAGGAGCATGCCTACCATAAACCTACCCACCCAGACATTCTCATGATGATTTTTTGTGCACATGATGAACAAAATTAATTCTAGCCTATCTTGCAACTTTGCATTGCATGCAACTGACGGTTTTTGTAGCAAGCAAAAAATTGCTATGAATTGAAAATGACTCCAAGTCATTAGAAACCAAGATAGGCCATTGTAGAAGAGCCTCATGTGACCCTACAGGTTCAAATAGATCAAACATATGTGTCTTGGATTGGGAGAAATAGTCCGTCAAAGTTTGAGAATTTTTTGGACTTAGGGAACTTGAGAGATTGCACCAGTAGGGTATGGCTCTCGACGTTTCGATGCTTTGGGAGGCATGAAAAGAGCATGCATAGCATAAATATTCCCACTTGGATGCCCTCGTGACGTTGGTTTGTGCACACGATGAACATAATCAATTCTAGCCTATCTTGCAACTTTGACAACTTTGACAACTTTGACAACTTTGACAACTTTGACAACAACTGAGAAAATTTGACAACAATTGAGCAACTTTGAAAACAACTGAGAAATTTTTACATCTTTTATCCAAATGAGCCCAAACTTTGACAACTTTGACAACAATTGAGCAACTTTGACAACAATTGAGCAACTTTTACATCTTTTATCCAAATGACCCCAAACTTTCACAAATGGCTTCAAATGATCATTAATGGTCCCAAATTACCTTATTTAGATAAAACAATCGTAAAACAAGATGAGAATCAAAATTTGACCATTGCGAGCATGAGGGTGCTCTCGCACCACACACATTGACAAATATAAATGAAAGGAATCAAAAGCATCCACTGATCATTACCATGGATCAAATTTGACCATTACCATTGAATTTCATTTTCATTGAAACAAATAGTTTTGTAGGGTTAATTCAACATTTTAGAAAGTTTATCAAATCATATTCCACGATTGCAATGTTTTACATCATAGATTTTTGTTGTTTATATTCATATGTTGATTACATAGGCAAATATTCATTTAACTTTATAAAAGGGCAGCCACTGAATACACCAAATATTTTTTTTATAAATAATCATTTATATATATCAAAATGCACAATAATCAACACAATGAACAAATTATGTATGTATCGAATATGCCTATCAATATCAACGAAATGCACATTAATGAACATAATACACATTTATTGGATCGGATATCAACACACACACACACACACACACACACACACACACACACATATATATATAAGGCATATATGCCAAGTCAATACAAGTTTTACAATAATGTGGCATATGCCATGTCCAAATCGATATACAATAAAAATGTCGAATATATCTACATGTATTGGTCATTCAATGACCACAACTAACACTATATGATCCTATACTTGTGATGGATCATCAAAATTGAGCCTCTTTGATGTAGTATGCAGCTCTGTAGATGGTTGCACAACCACAATTCAAAAGCCAAGTTATAATCCTTTTGTAGAAAATAGTTCACAATTATCAACATAACTATGCATTTAACCATAATTTCTTTGCAATTGAAATGTAGATTACCTCATCTGCTGATCTAGGATCTACTGTCTTCTTTCTCTTCTCCTTTTCAGTCTTAGGAGTTTTCTTGAACACAAACTTGAAAGGATCCAAGTTATGGCTAAACCGCGAAGGGGCCTATTGTAGATTAAATACAATTAATACAATTTACTAACATATATAGATCAAAAACACTAAAAACCTACAATATAGAGAACAAAAGTGTACCAAAGCCTCAGATGCTTCTCCAGTAGTCTAAAGAGTGCTCACCATTGATGGAGCAACTGTGGCTATTACCTATACAAAAAATGATTAAAGATTAAATACAATTAATATAATGATAAGTATTGTAGGTTAAATACAATTAATGTAATATATCAAACAAAAGTGTACCAAAGCCTGAGATGCTTCTCCAGTACATGAAGGAGGGCTTGCCATTGATGAAGAAGCTATGGATATTTCCTGTATGAAAAAATGATAAGATTATAATTTATCACAAGTTCACATGTACACGTGCATATAATCATCAAATCAAGAAAATAAAGTAGAGATAGATACCTCCGCCCTATCTTGATCCTCGGGTGTATCAGGTGCATTCAACATATCTACATAGCTCAATGGCCATTATACATATAAAACAAATAAAAAACACTAATCAATCTACAAATCCCAACTAAGACAATTTCAACCTTTTCAAACAATTGTACAACTAAAAATGTGTTCAATTACCTTCTTCCCATGTTTTGGCATCCTCGAGTATTTCTTTTGCCGAGGACGAGACCTAGACATAGAGTGGGTACCCTTAAAAAACAAAATTAACATGAGATATTAGTACAGATAATATTAAACATAATTTAAAAAATCTAAAATGAAATCACTTTCATATTCCATCAAAAGAATACATAAAATAAGGTGTACAAATACGATACCGTATAGCATTGTAGGCCAAAATCGATCGCTGAGAGCATGACATCATCAATTTGGGACATATAGTCCCCTGACAATGCCTACAAACAAAAAATTGTCAACCATTAAAGAGAGTTAGTATATCTTGTAATTTTTTTGAATTCAAAGTGTACTATTCTATTTTAACATGTTACAAAATTTATACCTCAGACGTTGAAGTTGCCGCTGTAGTAACTATGGGAGGAATATCAGATATTGCTACTGCATCCTGAAATGCATATTATTTGTATCAATTTAAATTGATCTATAAATAAAAATTCATTTACAAGATAAATTTTAAGTGACTGATAAATAAAATGCTATAAATTCCAATCAATGCACCCGTGTCTGCGGCTGACTGCCAAACAACATGCCCATCAACTCATCCGTCAGTGTCACATCCTTAGTCGTAAGGGTCTGACATCTACTCCCGCAAATCATGCACAAATAGGATGTGGATCTATCTACAGTGGCCTTTTCATCCATCCCTGTGCATATCCCTGAGAAAGTGGCACATACATGCTGAATGGGATCACTAGTGCCACATGTAGCAACTAATGGCTCATCATCTGGTACAAGAGGGTGTGCTAACTATGTCCCATGTTGGATGATCACATTAGTCAATGTTGTGGCCACCTGGAGAGTCTGTAGCTCCATCGACTCTTTTAGGTCTACTGGGATAGTCAAATGCACCTTGGGTTTGGGTGCTAGGGGGTGACGACTCTCCTGGGCTACTTGCCTACGAGCTCCAGGTCTATCTTGGGAAGAGCCGCCACCTCTACCATGGAACTCTCTCATGTCAAAATAATTAGGCAGCATATTGAGGATAAACTCACAATATATTTTCCTCAAAAAATACAATGACACCTCAAAATTATTACAAGGTGGTTCGTCAAAGACCATCCATGACCTCTGCCAAAAAAGATTCTTCATCTGCACATTGGTACACCAATATATGGGAAACCTCTTTTCATTAAGCGGTAACGACTCACCAATTCTAGGATCAATAAAAAGTGCACATATTTATTGTTTACTAATATTTTTGTTTTTCACTCCCTCATATGATAACCCACTAGCATAATATTGATGACACCTATCCCTATAGTTTCCCCATTTTGTAATTTGAGTGGAAACTGCAGTGGCACCACTAGCTAATGTTTCTAGGCTAGTGGCGAGGGATTTATGATGCTTAGGCTCAGATGTTTTCAATTTATTAATCAGTCTATTTATTTTAGCTTTGTTTTTCCCTAACTGATTAAGCAATTGCTCTTGTGTGTCAGGTGTATGGTCAAAAAGAGAAGTTGGAGGTGTATTCTGTGGGTTTTGTTCAGGGTTTTAAGAAGGTATATCTTGTTGTTGTTGTGGATTTTCAGAATATGGTTTGTGTAACAAAAAATAAAAAAACCTAATCAAAATAAAAAAATTTAAATTCAAAACGTAAAAAAAATCAAACAAAAGCGAAAGAAAAAAAAAACAAAACAAAAAAAAACAACCTTGATCCATGGCATTTGGGTGAGAAAAGAGGGAGCCCATGTGCGTTTTAGTGAGAAAAAACCCAAATTCTCAACTTGCGACCGCGTGAAAAATAAGACACAACCGTCCAAAAAAAACAACTTATTGATAGGTACCGCATACATGGTGCTTTAGGACTTAAAATTGTGTATGGGGTTCTAAGTCCTAAAGAACAACGTATGTGATCATTTTTCTAAAGGAACCCCGTACGTGCTTTTGTCCCTTTAGGCTCGGGGACAACAAACCTTAGCGTGTACGAGGTGATTTGAATTTTAAGTACCGCGAACGCGGTGCCTATTTTTTCAAGTTTTTTAGGTGTGTGTCCACTTTTCTGCACACCATCTTTTTGCACTTACCCATAGGTGAGATGACATTATTTTTGGGATTGCAAATTAATCAGTTGGATGAAGGTATTTTCATATCTCAATCTAAGTATGTGAAGGAATTTTTGAAGAAGTTTGGTTTAGATGATGCAAAGCCTGTTGGTACACCTATGGTGATCGGATGTAAGTTGAAAAAGGATGACGATTCTTAGAAAGAAAATTAGACTAGATATAGATCTATGATTGGTGGTTTGTTGTATTTGACTTAGACTAGACCAAATATTATGAATATTGTGTGTCTTTTTGCTAGATTTCAAGCTAATCCTAAGGAATCTCATGTTGTTATTGTGAAAAGAATTTTTAGATATTTGAAAGGGACAATTGACTTTGGTTTGTGGTATCCTAGAGATGATGATTTCACTTTGAGTTCTTTTACAGATACTGATTGGGCAGGTGATGTTGATGACATAAAGAGTACTACTGGTGGTGTATTTTTCTTGGGTAAGAGATTGGTTTCATGGGAAAGTTGAATACATTGTTGCTACTAGAAAATGTACTCAGGTGATTTGGATGAAGCAGATGTTGATGGATATCAGAGTTACTTTTGATGAGCCTACTGCTATATACTGTGACAATTCAAGTGCTATCAATATTTCTAAGAATTTGGTATTGCATTAAAAGACAAAGCATATATCAATCGAGTTTCATTTCTTGAGAGAGAAGGTGAATGAGAAGGAAGTCAAGCTGGAGTATGTATAGATACAAAGGAACAGATTGTAGATATCTTCACTAAGCCTTTTCCTAAAGATACATTTGAGTATCTTAGAGAGAAGCTAGGGGTGATTTCCCCTCTTGATGAGAATTAAGATGCATGGAGTTGCATCAGTCTGGTGGACTTCACAAAGATATCTTGTGATCCAGATTGATGAGTGAGGCTGCTACTCATGGGGAGTAATCAGTGATGTGTTTCAGTTGTTTATATTTGTGAGTTTGTTCTATGGGGGAGAGATTATTTGGTAAAGGGAGAGAGAATCAAGATTGGTGTTGTTTATACCTTTATCATTGATGTCAAAGGGGGAGAGAAGCATGTGAAAAACCCTATGAGGAAGAGAGCTATGTTGAGCTATGTGCATAACCTCAGGGGGATATTGTTGGATATTGTTGAGAAGTTTGTTGGAATGATGTGTTGTCATTGATGTCAATATATTCTTCTATGTATTCCAGTGTTGCAGTCAGATTAAATGAGTTGGTTTGGCCAGTGTGTTGCAGTTTAATGGGTTTTGAGATACTTATCTCTAGTTGATTCAATAGAAGTTTCCATGGTTCGTATGATTTTTTGATCAAACTATGAGGTCTGGTATTGTGATTGGTTTTTAGTTGTTTGTGTTATTCGGTATTTTGTTTTGTACTCCGCATTGCTCCAAAATTGCATTATATTGGTTTTTAGATTTTGCAGAGTGTTTGGCACATTCATGTGTGTTCTCAATTCAGATGGTTCATGATTTGGAAGTCTACAAGTGAATCTTTTAGTTTGACAGTCAATTGAGTTGATGTTCTTGAGGTTTGGTATATTCATGATGATGATTCTAGTAAGGGGTGATGTTGCGGTTGTTTCTGGTGTGATTCACATTGCTTGCAGATGTTTCTAGATCAGGTTCTATCCATTTTGATGGTCTGCATTGATCGTTGTGCATGTTATTGATAATTTTCTTGATTTGGTGGTGTTCTTTGTGTTATGCGACATTCTTGGTGATTAGAGCATGTTGTAGATGTTCTAGGCGTAATTGTTGGAGGCGTTGCAAGTTTGTGGTATTGATTTGGGTCCAGAATATGTTTTATCCAACATTGTTTTGGTTTGCATGTATTGTTGTAGCGTACGAGGTTATTATTTTGTTATTTGTGTTGAGGGTTTAGCCGACCTTGAAATATAGGTTGATGATTTATATAAATATATGTAATATTCATTTGTGAGATGTATCTGCATGTGCAAATATTGAATTTATCTTTCAATGGTAGAAGAGAAGTGCAAAAGAGTTTGAGTATATATGCTTAACCAGAACTGTAACCAAGCATGTGGAGATGCTTCTTCATCAGTTCATAATTATTCTGATTGTTGTCCGATATTTGTAAGGCAATGAGACTTCCTTAGGATTGTATCCCTTCTTGTATTTGAGTAGTGAGCTCTAGGTAGTGTTTCTGAATGCATGTGCATTCCCCATTGTAATATTTACATTTACTCCTAATAGGGTATTATCTCATTGTGGGTAGGTTCCCACCATGGTTTTTACCTTAACCGGGGTTTCTACATCAAAAATCTTGGTGTTATGTGTGTTATTGATGTGGTGATGGTTTATGTTTTTATTGATAATAATCAAATCTGAATTTAAGTTTGAGTTATGTAGAATTTGAGAGCAAATTGATTCACGCCCCCTCCCCCCCCCCCTCTTAGTTTGTTGCATTGTTGCCAACACTTAGTGTTGGAAATTAACACTCAGTTGGTTGGTTTCAATATGCTGTCATTGATGGCAACATGGCAACATGTCTCGACTTCATATTTTGGTTTAGTAGTGTACCTACAAACACTTCACCGAAATCGACACCGACAGGTATCTTCACCGATTGGAAGGAATTTTTTGGTTACTGACATTGCAGGCCGACATGGTTTATATTCAAGTTATCAGTATTGGAAGCCGACATCATTTGGGAGATCCGACATTGGCAATTATTTTTGATATTTATGTATTTATATTATTGAGCTGACATGTATATTCATATTGTAATTTTCTTTGTAAGCAGACATAAGGCATGATGGATTGTAAAGGGGTATATAGGTTAGTTGATTAGATCATTTTGTAATAAGAAAGGATATGGATATGTAAGGTTATGAAATGTAATGGAGATAAGAAATATTTGAGAGAGATCATGTATATGAGGATATTTATGTAAGAGGGTATTTTGGTAAGGGTTTAGGGTTTCAAACTGGAATAGACATAGCTTAACCAGAACTGTATTCAGGCATAGAATATGTTATCATTGCAGTTCAATCATTTCTCCGGATTGTACTCTAGATTTGTATGTAGTTAGTGAGACTCCTTTTATGATTGAGCAGTGTGCTCTAAGCTGTAAGCCTTCCTGCAAGTGCAGGCTCCTATATTTTGTAATATCTCTTCATATGGTCAGTGGATTGATATTGTGGGTCACAAATCCCATGGTGGTTTTTCCTCTTTGAGGTTTTCCACTTATAATTCTTTATGTTATGGTATTTATTTGTGTGATTGGATTATTGGTTACTTTACTTATTTCAATCTTATATGTATCGGCATACCGGTTGGTGAATGCATGTTTTATTATAGTTAAAATTGATCATTTTGGTAGAACACTAATTCACCCCCTTCTCAGTGTTCTTGGATTCCAACAATTGGTATCAGAGCCTTGTGCCTCGGGAGGAAGTTTTAACTGGTTGAGGAAGATCCTGAATCCAGAATCCATGGATATGAGTTTGGAGAAGCAACTTGAGGTAGCACTTGAAGATTATGATGTTGAAAGGTTGAAGAACTTGAAGTTACAAGAAAAATTGAATTCTGCTCAGGAATTCATTCTTGTCCTACAAGAGAGGCTACCATCTATTCAAGCTAGAAGGAAGGATCTATGGACAAAGGAGTTATTGATCAGTCTATCACTATTTTTCATAGACTTGTATTGGAGTAAAAATTTGACAAAGAAGCAAGCCCATCCGATAAGCTTAAAGCAATCACAAAGAACATTTCAAAGGAATTTTAGTCTTTACAACAGATATCAAACCGATAGGCATTGGAGAGGTTTACACAGGCAAATAGAGCTATATTTGATCAGATGATTGAGTTGGACAGGAAGGAAATTAATGATAAGTTGAAATTTATTGATAATGCATTAAGGAAGTGTACTAATATTTATAGAGTATGTTGTAACACAGATTTACTTACAAGTGAGATAGATAAACGGATTAAGGATATTCAGGAGGAGATTGTAGGTATAGTCAATTATTTTGATGGTTCACATTGATTGACTACATCTATTGATGGTCAAATTTTGGTTTTGGAAGCTCAAGTTTTAGCTCTTGAGAGGGAAAAAGATAAAATCATAAGGAGAGCCAGAAGTCTTAGAGGATTGGTGAGTCCTTGGTTGGATTCATTAAGTGTACATAAGAAGGAGTGTATAGATATGGTTGATAAGCCCACACTGACAGAGCTAAATGAGAAAGAGTCATATGCCCATATCCTAAATGGACTTGTATCTATTTCTGACACTTTCAAATCAGGTTGAAATACTTATCTAGAGCTTTTAGAGAAGGCCTATCTGTTGAAATGTGGTGACTGATCAGCAAAGTACTGTACACTCAGCACATATTTTTTTTTGTTAATGAAAACCAACATTGTAATAAAATCCTAAAAAGGCCGAATTTGTTTTTGCCCTAAAAACGCATGTTATAAGCGGCTAGGATGCTTAAGGCATTGTAAGGTTAATGTACTATTTTTGCTGGATAATAAGAAAGATTGGATGGCTGTGTATGATGGACGTAACCCATTCTTAGTGAACCACATTAAATCTTTGTGTTATCTATGTCCTAGTTTATTTCTTTATCTTTTGTATTTAAATCTGCATATAATTGTTAGTTCATATTTTCTTCGGATCTGCTTGAAACCCTAACACTATCTGGAAATTTTGAAATATATTCAGCTCCAGTAAGGTATTTTGGGACATTCATTGTACAATCTTTTCATTCTTCATCCCGGTTTTTGTTATTTTTTATGGCATTGATGTCAAAGGGGGAGGTATAGGTATAAAATATTCAAGAGATTTGGAGGTATGGAGTATTTTGTTCAGATGGATATTTAGCTCAGGGGGAGCAGGCTCAGGATGAAACCGACAGATGGAAACCATGATCATTTTTCACATGAGTGTTGCCATCAATGCCAAAGGGGGAGATTGTTGGCAATTGACACTCAATTGGTTGGTTTCAATATGTTGTCATTGATGGAAACATGGCAACATGTTTTGGTTTCATATTTTTGTTTAGTAGTGTACCAACAGACACTTCACCAACACCGACATCGACAGGTATCTTCACCAGTTGGAAGGAATTCTTTGGTTACCAGCATGGTTTATATTTAGGTTATCGGTATTGGAGGCCGACATCATTTGTGAGATTTGGCATCGACAATTGTTTTTTATATTCATGTATTTATGTTATTGAGCTGACATGTATAATCATATTGTAATTATCTTTGTAAGCCGACATAAGGCATGATGGATTGTAAAGGGGTATATAGGTCAGCTCATTAGATCATTTTGTAATAAGAAAGGATATGGATATGTAAGGTTATAAAATGTAATGGAGATGCAAAATATATGAGAGAGATCATGTATGTGGGGATATTTATGTAAGAGGGTATTCCGCTAAGGGTTTAGGGTTTCAGACCAGAACAAACAAAGCTTAACTAGAACTGTATTCAGGCATACAAGATGCTATCATTGTAGTTCAATCATTTCTATGGATTTTAGTTTGGATTTGTATGTAGTTAGTGAGGCTCATTTTTTATGCATAGTGGGCAACTAGAATAATAGAAGACCCAAAATCACCCCTCTATACCTAGTCCAAGGCCAAATACAACCCCACAACTAGGGTTCTACATGCTCTAATGACAGCCACTCACCAATTGCACTTCCAAGGGAGGTTTGGACTGTTTCAAAACTAAGATAACTCACCCTAACCTTCTAATCAAGTTTGGAAGTCTCCTTTGTGCACCCGGGTCAAGAAGCCCTTATTTAGGCCTAGTTTTAGTAACCCTGCCAGACCGGTATTTCCAACCTTATTCAAAATATTCCAAAGTAACCTTGGAAAAAATTATATATTTGAGTACCCTTTTGGGGCTTACATCCAGTATTGAGGTTTGACTTTGTTGTGACACCTCTAAGCACCTACTGTGGACACATACCTAATAGGCCTAATTAGGCTTGTTTTCTAAAGCAACCACTTGAGAATGGGTTTGCAAAAGTAAACTCATCACTTGGACATATTACCTTGTACTCTAATGGACCAAATAAATCATCAAACAAGTCTCCATACACTCCCTTGGTGACTATCTGTTCATTCCTCCTTGTAGTATAGACTAAACACATTGCCTTGTTTAGCCTAGTGCTTGGTGGTGATCACACCAACCCTCAGTCCCTGATTCCACCCTTTTGGAATATCAATTTACACACCCCTAACTTGAATTTTCCAAAAGGCCATTGAATACCACAATGGAACTTGCATGTTTGGGCCACATCTCGGGTGAAACCCTATGAACTGGGGTTTTGAATGACAGTTTTCAGTAAACTGACCACTACTCGCTCCAAATGATACCAAATGGAGTCAGACCACTTTCATTAGAACCTGAACTTGCACTACACAAAAAATTCAAAATTTCATTAAATCAAATCCTTTGTCAGATTGTACTGTACGGAAAACTATAGGAATTGGGCAAAATCTAAGTTTTTTTGTTGCTCAATCCAGCAAATCTTTACATATATCATACAACACCAACATGGATGATCTTAGAGGCCTAAATATGGCTTCCCTCAATGGCTATAACTATTTTCAAATGGTTATGGCTGTTGCAACCTCTTTTCCACAATCGATGGAAATGTTGCTTAGCAACTTTGAAAAGTTACTTAGCAACATTTTACAACTTTGCATTTTGACCTTTTTTGCTATGCCTTAGCAACTTTTTACAACTTTTCATTTTGACCTTTTTTGCTATGCCAAAGTCCCCAATGGAATTTGTAGACCTATCCTAGGCCTAAAAATATTCAAAACAACCTATCAAAATGCTTCCTACACTACATGAACCCCATGGCCTAATTTGGTCTCTAGGTTTATAAATGACCTTAGAGCCAATTGGACTTACAAATGGGTTCCTTATTACATCAAGAGGATCCAACCTGATCCAACACACCAACCTAGGGTCTAAAACCTATTCAGTACTCAATAGCAAATGGAATCAGGAGGATTCCTTGCACCATGCTCTCGGGGCTAGAAAAAACTCAAGTCTCTTGAGCTAGCAAATTTGGAACCTTTCATCCAATCTTCTCCAAGGCTTTCTCTATCATCGAGGTTAGATCTTCTAAGGGTTTTTCCTTCCATTGGAATAGGTACTCATAGTAGGTATGCCTCCTTATTTTCCTACTCGCCCTCTTATCAAGTACATGCTCAACTTCAAGCTTAGGCTCCTTAGGTAGGTCTTGTAACATTTATTCCTTACTAGAATCATCTTGACCTACATCACACACATTAGTAACAAGACCTTTATATGCATATATATCTAAAACATTGAAAGTGTTAGAGAGACCAATGTCTGGAGGAAGATCAATCTTGTAGGCATTGTTGCCACACTTTTGAATGATTTTAAAAGGACCTATCTTCTTCATCATTAACTTGGTGTATTTTGCCTTAGGGAGTCTCTCCTTCTTGAGATGAATCATCACCATATCTCCAACCTTAAACTGCAAATATCTTCTTTTCCTATCTGCTGCATGCTTGTATTTGTCTGAGTTTTTTTCCAACCTATCATTTACTTGTTTGTGTATGTCTCTCATCACTTCGGAAAAGTCTTCTGCTTGTGCACTTCTTCTTTCCAAATCCTTCACATCTCTCAACTCCAATACACCTCTAGGGTGTGACCCATACACTATTTCAAAGGGACTGTGACTAGTGCTCCTATTCACTGAGTCATTATAAGCAACTTAATCCTTAGTTAAACAACTAGTGCTCCTTGATCCTTAGTTAAACAACTTAATAGATTTCCAAGTGACGTATTGATGACCTCAGTCTGTCCATCAAATTGGGGATGATAGGCTGATGTAAAAGACAGATTGGTACCTATCCTTCTCCAAAGTATTTGCCAAAAATGCCCAATAAACTTAGAATCTCCCTCTAAGATGATCGATAGTGGCAAACCATGAAACCTCAGAACCTCTTTGAAGAATATACCCGCTATGTGGGATGCATCATGTGTGGTTTTACAAGGTTGAAAGTGAGCCATTTTTGAAAACCTGTCAACAACTACATAGATGTTGTCATAACCCTATTTGGTCTTTGGGAGTCCTAATACAAAGTCCATGTTGATCAAATCCCATGGCTTGTTTGGTATGGGTAAAGGAGTACACAAACCTGCATTTGAACTACTAGCCTTGGCCTTTTGACAAATCATACTATCTTCCACATACTTTCTGATCTCAGACTACATCCTAGGCCATAAGTAGAATCTTCTAACCAATTCAAGGGTCTTGTCAATCCCAAAATGACCTACCAATCCCCCACAATGCTTCTCTTTCACAATGTTTTCTCTCATGGAGCCTTTAGGAATGCAAAGCTGGCTTCCTTTGAAAGTAGACCTTCCTACAAAATGAAGTCTGAGAACTCCTTGTGGTACTTGTCACCCATTTCCTTGCACACTTGGTATGCTTCTTTGAATTCTTCATCTCCTTGGTACATATCCTTCATGGAATGAATTCCTATGCTTTCCAATTGTACCTCCTTCACTGCCAAGTTCCTCTTGGTAAGGGCATCGACCACCTTATTTGCCACTCCTTTCTTGTGCTTAATGGTGAAAGTGAATTCTTGAAGGTATTACATACCCTTCATATGCCAGTGGTTCAACTTGTCCTGTCTATTCAAGAAATTCAGAGCATGGTTATCAGTATAGACAATAAACGCCTTTGGCAACAAATAATGCCTCCATTTCCTCAAAGTTTGGACCATTGAATACATCTCCAAGTTATAGGTTGAATACTTTTGTTTGGCTTCATTTAATTTTTCACTAAAGAAGGCTACTGGTCTACTTCTTGACTCAAGACTCCTCCTATTGCCTTGTTACTTGCATCACATTCTATGGTGAAGACCTTATGGAAATTTGGTAGAACCAATATAGGTTGTTGTGCTACCCTTCTTTTCAAATACTTAAAGAACTTATCTGCTTCACTAGTCCATAGAAACTGACATTTTCTACCCCCCTTTATAGTGTCAATCATAGGTGCACATATACCACTAAAATTCTTTATAAACTTCCTATAGAAACTTGCAAGACCATGAAAAGTCTTTACCTCACTTGCATTTCTAGGTGTAGGCCAATTGAGGATTGCTTCCACCTTGGATGGATCCATCTCGAGGCTGTTCTTGGAGATCACAAAACCGAGAAACACTAACTCCTCCTGTAAGAAGACACATTTTTCCAAATTGATCTTCAACTCCTCTTCATTACACTTTTTCAACACCAAATCCAAATGTATTAGATTCTCATCTCTATTCTTGATAAAAATCAAGATATCATCTAAGTATACAACAACAAAATGATTGATAAAGGGTTTCAAGACTTCATTCATGAGTCTCATGAATGTACTGGGAGCATTTGGGAGCATTTGTGATCTTTTTTATGGCTCCTGAATCCATACATAGTCTCCATGTACCTTCTTTCTTTGGGGCCAATACTGCAGGGACAAGACAAGGGCTAAAGCTCTTCCTTATGAATCCTTTCTCTTGCAACTCATGTACTCGCCTTGAAAATTCTTCATTCTGATCAAGGGTCAACTTATATGCTACTTTGTTGGGAAATGTAGAGAGGTCAATGCAGTAATTTACATCTTTGAAAGGTGGCAGGGTCTCTGGTTTGCTTCCTGTAGCTATACCCTTCTATCTTTCCAACAACTCTTTCACCTCTCTAAGACCCGTAATCCTCTCTTGCACCTTATCTTCTTCTTTCTTCCTCACTTCTTCTCTTGGCTTCATCACTATGGCAAAGCATGGGGTATCATTCTCTTTGATTGTCTACATAAACTCCTCCTTACCTACTAACATGACACTAGTCACAACATGATTGTCCTTACCATCATTCAGTAGTGGGGTCATAGTGTATTGCACACCTTGTTTGGTCAACTTGTAGACATTTTTCTTCCCATCATGCCTTGAGTCTATATCAAATTTCCTTGGTCTTCCTAGGAGTAAATGGAAAACATCCATCTCTGCAACATCACACAAAATATTGTCTCTATATTCACCTATCTGAAAATCCCCCCAAACTTGTTCACTTACCAGGGCTTGATTCTCTTTTCTCAACCAGTAGATTTTCTAGGGTCAAGGGTGAGGGAGTTTCTTCAATCCAAGTTTGCTGACCATCGCTGTTAAAGAAAGATTATCAGTTGATCCCGAGTCCAGAATGACTCTACATACATTTCCACTTACCTTGCAAGTAGTTCTAAACATTTCCTTCCTCTGTGGTGGCTCCTTGGTGGTTGGTACCTTCAAGAGGGTCCTTTGGAACATTAGACACTCCCCTTGCTCTGGATCTGCATGCCTTGAAGGTGAGTTCACACTTTGGGTGTCTTCCTCTTGTGCCAAATGAACTCTTCTTTCTCCACCTTGACTATTAGAACCTTTCTTTTCCAGACATCTGAATTATTGGTGGCCAATTTGATTACATGTGAAACATCTTCCGGTGAACACGTTGGTTCCTCTACCTCCAAATCTACCTATACCATTTGGTCTTCTTTGTCTGAAACTACCCCTATGGCTTGGTTCTCCTCCTAGTTCCTGATGCCTTGAAGGTGAGTTCACTCTCATTTTGGTTCTTGATTTCTATAATACCACCTGATGCAGAGTGGGCAACTAGAAGAATAGAAGACCCAAAATCACCCCTCTATGCCTAGTCCAAGGCCTAATACAACCCCACAACTAGGGTTCTACATGCTCTAATGACAACCAATCACCAATTTAACTTCCAAGGGAGGGTTTGGACTATTTCACAACTAGGAAGACTCACCCTAACCTTCCAATTAAGTTTGGAAGTCTCCTTTGTGCACCCGGGTCAAGAAACCCTTATTGAGGCCTAGTTTTAGTAGCCCTACCAGACTGGTATTTCCAACCTTATTCAAAATTATTCCAAAGAACCCTTGGAAATAAATGTATATTTGAGTACCCTTTTGTGGATTACATCAAATCCCAAGAGATTGAGGTTTGACTCTGCTCCAACACCCCTTAGCACCTACTGTGGATACAGACCTAATAGGCCTAATTGGGATTGTTTTCCAAAGAAAACACTTGAGAATGGGTTTGAAAAACTAAAATCATCACTTGGACATGTTCCCCTATCCTATTTTGAACCAAATCAATCATCAAATAGGTGTCCATACACTCCCTTGGTGTCTGTCTATTCATTCCTCCTTGTAGTCTAAACTAAACACATTGTCTTGTTTAGCCTAGGGCTTGGTGGTGACCGCACCAACCCTCACTCCCTGATTCCACCCTTTTTGAATCTGAATGTAAACACCCCTAAATTGCATTTTTCAAAAGGCAATATAATTCCAAAATGGAACTTGCAAGTTAGGGCCACATCTTGGGTGAAACCCCATGAACCGAGGTTTTGAATGACAATTTTCAATAAACTAACCACTACTCGCTCCAAACGATGCCAAATAGAGTCAGACCACTTGCATTAGAAATTTAACTCTCACCACTACACAAACAATTCAAAATTTCATTAAATCAAATCCTTTGTCAGATCGTACTATACAAAAAGCTGTAGGAATTGGGCAAAATTTGAGTTTTTTTGTTGCTCAATCCACCAAATTTTTATATATATCATCCAACACCAAAATGGATGATCTCAGAGGCCTAAATAGGCCTTCCCTCAATGACTATAACTATTTTCAAATTTTTATGGCCGTTGGAACCTCTTTTCCACAATCAGTGGAAAAGTTGCTTAGCAACTTTTTACAATTTTGCACTTTGACTTTTTTTGCTATGCCAAAGTCCCCAATGAACTTTGTAGAGCTATCTTAGGCCTAAAAATATTGAAAACAACCTATCAAGATGCTTCCTACACTACATGAACCCCATGGCCTAATTTGGTCTCTAGATTTATAAATGACCTTGGAGCCAATTGGCCTTACAAATGGGTTCCTTATTGCATCAAGAGGATCCAAACTGATCCAACACACCAACCCAGGGTCTAAAACCTATTCAGTACTCAACAACAAATGGAATCAGGAGGGTGGCCTGCAGCACTTTTGTGATTGAGCAATGTGCTCTAGGATGTAAGCCTTCCTACAAGTGCAAGCCCCTATATTTTGTAATATCTCTTCATATGGCCAATGGATTGAGATTGTGGGTCACAAATCCCACCATGGTTTTTCCTCTTTGATTTTTTCCACGTATAATTCTCTGTGTTATGGTATTCATTTGTGTGATTGGCTTATTGATTGCTTTACTTATTTCAATCTTATATGTACCAGTATACCGGTTGGTGAATGCATGTTTTAATAGGGTTAAAATTGATCATTCTGGTAGAACATTTATTCACCCCCCCTCTCAATGTTCTTAGATTCCAACACTCAGAGGATTCCATAACCAAGGTCAAGATCATCACCAACCTTACCCAGGGACCCGATGGACTTCAAATAAAGAATACCTTTCAGAAGTTCAAAGAATTGTAGAAGCGAGAGTCAACTTGAAGAAAATGACACTTAGTCATTTTCATGTTTTCCTAGTGGCATTTTGTTATGTCTATCAACACCTTAGGTGCCATTTCGTATATGCTCATGTGCATGTGTTGGGTGCACAATTCCTAATTCAAGTCAAACTCTTCCTTTGAATTAGTCTTAGAATTAGTTCTAGTTTCCTATTTTAAGGCTACACCCCTCTTCTATATATATGAGGGTTATTATTGTAATAAGGATCTTTATTCCATCATTGTTTATGCAACAAAAACTTTGCCAAATGAAGAGAAAATTGAGACTTGGTGTTCATTTTGTAAATTTGCAATTTAATCCAAGAGAATATAAGTTTGGCTTTCAAACCTTGTTTTGAGATCAATCCTATATTTGTTATAAATGTTCTTATGTTATTTATGTCATATTTTCTTGAAAGGTTAAAGTTGAGTATAGTTCTTGGTGCTAGGTATTGAAAAGCTTTTTTGAGTCTTTGCAAGTAATCTTTGAGTTACTTTGAAAATTCAAGAATTGGAAATTGGTTGAGAGAGGGTTGTTTTAAGTCTTTGAGCTTTTTCAAGTTATCTCTAGAATTTGTATTGGATTAGATAAAAAGTAAAGTATTTCTGTTGTACGGGTTATCTAGTTATAGTAGAAGATCTTTTAATATACTTGTAAGTCTTTGAGCTGACAATATATTTGAGTTACAATGGTTGATAGGAATTATGTATTCAAAAGAATCTTTGAGTTCTTCTTGTGCACAATTCCTGTCCACAGGTCATTCTTCAGAAAAAGGGAAGTAATGGAAGACTTTGTTCTTTCACGGACACTTTACGTCCTAGTTAGATTAGTTTCAATATTACTGCAAAATTAGAGTTATTTTAGTTAAAATAATTTGTTCTAAAAAGAGATTTAGATATAACTAGTTCTGAAAAAAGAGAACTAAGTTGTTATTTCATCTTGAAATAGTGTAAATTTAGCACGTAGATATAATAGAAAGTAATTGCAGTAGAAAGGGGGAGCCTTCCCTTACAATTATGGGAGGTCATATCTTGCCTTCTAAGAGATATTATCTAATGTGCTATCGTGAAACTCACATTTTGTAAACCTTCAACAGTTTACAAAATTTTCAACTAGCACTATACCATCTTCTTCATTGCAAACATCAACTAGGTCAACCAAAGCAAAGGACAAATATAGGTCTTATTAAGTCAACCACCAAAATATAAATGTGACGAAGACAGTCTAATCCAAGAGATAAAGATGACCTAAAAATATCACATCACTTCTTTCTAAGTAGTTTCAAAATAATTCACACATTATCACACATCCTCCAAGCTTGACAACAAGGTAACGTGTAGATAAATCAAGAAACGCATCACTAGTCAACCCAAAACATATCTTCCAGATGAACAATCCCAATACGGATCCACACACATCATGCTAGGACCCAAAATAAATGCAACAAAACTTTCAAAATAAGTGAATATGCCCAAGAATAAATTGCAGGCAGAAGAACAACTTATGTCAGTTGAACAAAAGAAGTTAAAATGAAACACACATGCCAGACATTATGTACCATTAAATAGACCTTACAGGGAGGTTCCTTGAACATCTAACATTATTCCCAAGAACTTCTTTCTTCGTGCCACATTAAGAACATACTGGCACAACACAACTGATACAAAAACACTTCATTCCAAAGAGCCAGGGAAACCAGTCATGCATAGAACACCATTATCACCTCTTGCAGACATCACCAATATCTAAAACACTAATGCAAAGAATTGTAGAGCATTCTCTAGACCAATTTTGAAAAATAGCCAGATATTCAGCAAACTACAATCACCAACCATATCAGCTACAACACTAGGGACCTGAAAAGATAGTCCAGTACAATACCCATAGAGCATAAACATTAAGTTCAAGTCCATGAGACCATATCATCAAATGTGGATGAATATGAAGTATTCTTCTAGACAGTCATTTGTTTATATATCTGCACCAACTTACTTCATTAAACTTCCAAGGACAAGAATGTCTCGTAAACATCATCTTCTCACTCAACATTATATTCATAAGATCAATATCTCAATTGTATTGTGATCCATCTAATCCTCATCTTAATATCTCAAACCATCTGTATCATCATTTGTATCATCATCTGTATCAATACATCATACAAAGTATAGACATCAAACACTAAGAAGGTGGACATCCATAGAATGTCTACAACTAATATTCATCTATTCCCTATCTCAATGACAACAATTGACAATCAACTATCACCATCATCACTACTTCAACAACTACCATAACTCTCTATCCTATCATTCTCCATATCATCAATGACAACACAACATAGGCAATATATATTATCAAACACTAGGAGTTTGACATCAGTGACAACACATATTGTGAACAATATCCCCCTTTGTCATTGATGGCAACACTTACTGATGTATACAAAATAAAATGTTCTCTCTTTCCATATCTGCATCCTCTCCTCCTTTGACATCAAGGACAAAGGGTACGTGTCTTTACTTGATTTTGCATTCATATTCTTTTGCATTGTGTTTGATTTGCATTCTTTTGTTTCAACAACAACTAACCAGCTATCTACTCCCCCTTAGAGAAACAATCAACATCAATCTAGAAGAAAAGGATATACCTTGAAATTATCTCCCTCGATAGATGCACCAACATATGCATCTAGTTAGAAGGAGGGTAAATAACCCCTAGATTATGTTTGAGATACTAAAAGTTATCTTTTGAAAGTGTCCGAGTGAATATATCTATAATCTGATCCTTAGTGGGCACATACTCCATTTTGACTTCCTTCTCTACAACTTTCTCCCTTAGGAAATCATACTTGATAGAAATGTGTTTGGTTCTTGAATGCATAACTAGATTCTTTGAAATGTTTATGGCACTTGTATATCATACATAATGGGAATGGGATCATCATATATATCACCTTAACATCTTTCAATTTCCGCTTCATCCATATTCACCTGAGTGTAATATGATGTTGCAACAATGTATTTTGCCTCTATAGAGGATAAGGAAACTGAATCTTTCTTCTTACTGAACCAAAAGACCAATCCATCTCTCAAGAAAAAATCAGTTCCACTGGTAATTCTTGTGACATTAGCATAACCAGCCCAATTAGCATTAGTATAAGCCTTCAAAGAGAAATCATTTTCCTTTTTATACCTTAGACCATAATTCAGAGTTCCTAGAAAATATATAAATATTCTTTTGACACCCTTATCATGAGATTATTTAGCATTAGCTTGATATCTAGCAACTAAACATATTGCATGCATAATATCAAGTTTAGAGGTAATCAAATATAATAATCCACCAATCATAGACCTATAGAGAGTCTGATCAACTCTCAAAGATTCACTATCCTTGCTCAAGTGACAACTATTAGCCATGGGGGTACTCACTGGTTTGGCATTCTCCAACCAATTTTTCTTAGCATATCCTTAATATAATTTTCTTGAGAAATGAAGATTCCATCATCTAATTGAGCAACTTGAAGACCAAGAAAGAAAGACAACTCACCAATCATTGACATCTCAAATTCCTTTTATATTTCCTTTGCAAATCTCTTGCATACCTCATCATTTCCTCCAAAGATAATTTCATCAACATATACAACAAATCTCAACAATTTGTTATTTTTATTCTCGAAATAAATATTATAATATGTCATACCTTTCTTAAAACCTTGCTGCAGTAGATACTTGTCTAGCCTTGCATACCAAACCTTAGGGGATTGCTTAAGATAATAAACACCTTTTTCAATCCACACAACGTGTCCATATCTTCTGCCAATAGAAATGCATTAGGCTATTCTATATGAAATTCTTAATCTAGCTCTCTAGTTAGAATGAGTGACTTCACATCCATCTAACACACCTTAAAGTCCATGTGAGAAACAAATGCAAGAAACATTCTAATTGCCTTCACTATAGCCACTACAAAAAAATTCTCCTCAAAATCAATGCCTTCTACCCAAGAATATCCCTTACACACCAATCTGACTTTGTTCCTTATCTCTTGTCCTTCTTCATTCAATTTATTTCATGATACCCACTTGGTTCCAATATCATTCTTGTTAGTAGGTAGGCAAAAAAGTTCCCATGTTTGATTCTTGTCGATTTGATCAAGTTCTTCTTTCATGGTTATCTTCTGTCCTTCATCCTTGCTTGCATCATAAAAGGTCTTGGGCTCAACCTTTGATAGAAGATAGATGTTTACTTGCTCACTTGTTTTGGCAAGTAATCTTCTAGTCTACACACCTTCATTCTTATCACCGATAATCTAATCTTTAGAGTGATTCTTTTGAGCATATCTTGTCAGAGTCTTAGGAGTATTTTTTAATTCCTTTTTCTCTATTTCTTTTTCTTCATTTCTTTTCTCTTCTTATTCTACAGAGAAAAAAACACCCTCTATTCCACAAACTTTAGGTTCTTTTCTGGTTTGGTTCCAATTTTCATCCACTCTAGCATTTTTTTCTCTCAACTATCTTCTCGAGTATCTTGTTGTAGCATCCATAGGTCTTTCTTATTTTTGACTAACCAAGGAATATTCCTTCATCAGTTCTTGAATCAAACGTTCCAAGATCTTCTTCATCTCTTTTTATGTATCACTTACTTCCAAATATTCTAAAGTACTTAATAATGACAATCTTTACATACCATAGCTCACAAGGGGTCTTTGAATTATTTAATCCCACTTACACTTTGTTAACAATATAAATAGTAGTATGCACGACCTCTTTCCAATAAACGTTAGGCAAGTTATCATCTTTTAACATTGTCCTAGCCATTTCTTAAATTGTTATATTTTTCCTTTTGCTACCCCATTCTGCTAAGTCCTAGGAGCACACAAATGTCTTCTAATACCATAATCTTCAAAAAACTTATTAAACCCATTTTATGTAAAGTCACCTCCTCTATCAGACCTTAAGTATTTGATCTTAGTGTCCATTTCATTTTCAACCATAGATTTGAAGGCTTTAAACTTATCTAATGCTTAATTTTTCCTCTTAGAAGAGAAACCCATGTCATTCTAGAATAATCATCAATAAATATCATAAATTTCCTTTCACCATTTAGTCCTCTTGAGGTCTACATGGATCAATATATATCAACTCCAAGGGTTTTGAGTTAGAATATTCCTTACTCTTGAATCTTGTCTTTTCCTTCTTCCCTGTCTAACACTCCTTGCATAGTGTATTGGTAGGCATGAAAATCTTGGGCATATCTCTTACTACATGTGTAGAGGTGATATTCATTATGTTATCAAAATTGATGTGTTGTAGCCATTTGTGCTAAAGCCAACATTCACTGCTTTGCACTATCAAAAAATTTCCTCATTTGGCTTCCTTTACATGGTAGATATTTCTATCAATCCTTGTACCCTCTATAATTAGTCTTCCTAAGCTTCGTTTTGTAATGCCCCCCAAAATACCCCAGAGAAAATAAGCTAAACTAACATCTAATGAAACACTTTTTTTTTAATGTAAAAACTGATGTTCACTTAAACATCTTCTATGCAATGTGTGTAACAAACAACAATTCATTAATAACATGATAATAACATTAAACCACAATCCTTTATCAATATGCAAGCGAAATTACTAACAACATACACATCTCTACTTCCCTAGGGTATCTTAATGCCATTACTTAGTTTCCTTAAACCCAAGCAATAAAATCTATGCATCATTACCTATTCTAAAACCATTACTATTTCAACATTCTCATATGCAATTCATTTACTTATTCCCTTAGAATGATATGAAATTACATGATCATTGATGCACTCTATTCTAGGTTTAACCTCCTACTAAATGATATGCATTACTTGATACATCCTTTAATCATCTATATATATGCAATGCACTTAACATTTCCTTTCATATTACATGATCCTAAATGCTTTCCTTTATTATGATATGCAAACCTTTTAACCTCTTAGACTACATGAAATAAATAATAAAACCCATTTCTAAGGTACATTTTAAACTCCAAATCCAAATTTTCCTACTATCCCTTAACCATTCAAATCCTTATGAACACTATGCAACCATCATGTTTATCTTTCACTAAATGCATAATATGGAATACATTCCTTGTAACACATACGATAACTTATGAGATACTTAAACCCTAATATGTTCTTTTCTTTAAATGCTTCCTATATGCTTAATGCAAAGTCCTAATGCCATTACCAATTAACCACTGTTATGCCTAACATTTCAATGCATTAACATGGATTAAAACCACATTTAAGAATGATAATATTTCATCCTTTATTAATCCTTATAATCATTCTACCATATAAGGTTCGTTATCACCTAAGAAGCCACTACAAGGCTAGTTTCCCATTTCTTTCAAATATAAATCAGCACATACATGAACAAGTCTAGTCAATACGAAACCATTACAAGGATTGGCATCTACATGAATCAATTTCATAAAATCAATCATAAATATCTCAATTACATTACATTCATAAGCCTCAATCCAAGGCATCATCTAGGCTACATACATAATTGCAATTACATGATTTACATTACAAGAGCATAACTCATCCATCTACTACATCTCCTATGATCATTAAAAGAGTAATTTGCATATCATATACATGATATCACAATACATGAATATGCTACAATAGAATCCATAACCCATCATGATGAAGAATCCACTTCCACGCAAGGAAGAACACCAACAAGGAAAAAAAAAACAATGGTAAAAAGCACCAACCACCTGACCATGTGGAACCAAAGGAACCACCCCTGATGCTAGGAGATGACACAAAGTCCCAAAACACACTCTACATCTAGGTTGACACTTAATACTAAAAGACAAGATTACAACAACACTCTCAAGCATGGATCAAATACAACCAACATAAACAATCACAATAAGAAACTCCTAGAGGCTTATCAATCAACAAGGCATAGTCATAAGAACATCAAAGGGAACATATGTAGGAGTGGAGTGTCATCACATGTAATCCACATAACACATATCATAAGGCCCTAGCTTGATGGACATGTGGAGCCATCTCAACCTATGAGAGATCAAGGGAGATTGACTTACCATCTTCATGACCTTCTCATGCTTATCCTAAAACATCCTCCCTAGGATCAAGTCATGAGGCACAAATCAATTAATTATCTATCTACCCATCCCATGAGTTTATTATTAAGTTTCTACTTGATTACAATAACATGATAAACTCCCAATGTGCCCTTGCGATTTAGACTTCATGTATCCTTACAAGGAACCTCATGCAAGCCTATCTCTCATGACCCCAATGATCACAAGGAAGCCCAATCCCCCCTAACATGGTCTCAAACAATGAAAACACAAGAGGCTCTAAAATCATAATCAAAACTGAGAACCTACATGAATCTGAAATCATAAACAATCCATATGTAGCCGACAATCTCATCTCATACGCATGAAACATGTGAAAGGTCACACGTGAGAACCAAAACCAATGAGCCTCTTGGCCAAAACAACATCACAAGAGCCATAAGAAAAGCCATACAAATCTGAAATGAATCATAAAATAGTCTCAACAAGGCCAATTCACTTGTTGGTGCAAAATCACAAGAATCTCAAACTCTCTCTCAACGCATCAACAAGAGAGGAAGCACAAACAACTCAAATGGCATAAAAAGAATACAAAACTCATAAATAAATCATATGAAGACATCACCAATCATAAATAAACATTAGATAACATCATAAATGCCCTCAAAAAGCTTCTGGTATGGTCCAAAATCTAACTGACATCCAACAAGACCTTAAACTGATCAAAACCCTAAAACAGATAGTCTACCGCATACATTTACCATTTTAGCGCGTGTTTTTAGTCATGTAGTGAATTTGTCAGATCCTGTAGTGTATTTACAGAGTCATGTAGCTCATTTGCAACAGACTATAATTTTTAATAGAAAATGCAGAAAAAACAAGATCAAATTTGCAGAAGATATAATGGGCTTAATGTGTATATATACTCATTGGAATCGGTACAAAATTAACTCTAAGAAGGTATAAACATCATAAAATAATAAAATTCACCCAAGGAACTCCAATTGAAAATATTCTATAGACTCCAGGAGGAAAAAAAAAACATCTCCAACAAGTTCAGGAAACTATCTAACGCCAAATCTTGAATCCAAATCATGGAATAGACTCAGGACACATCTAAAAACAAACAATAAAATTATTCTAGACATGAAAACACATAAAAAAAAAAATGGAAATATAAAATGAGAAGGACATGAGTCCCATGAGTCTTCCTCACGACAAGGCGAGACTAGAAGCATACAAGACTCTCTCCTCTCAACTCTAAAAACTCCCTCAAATATTTAACAACATGAAAGAAATCTCCAAAGCAACAATAATCAAATACAATAACACATAGATAGGAAATAATTCCAAATACATAGAAAACTTCATGCCGTGCATTTCACGACAATCACAAGAAAGACAATTTCTAAATTTTATCAAAAAAAGATCTCATAACCCATGGATTCCCAATCAAATTCATTAAGAACAGAGAAGATGGAAGCAAACTATTTATTTTCCCCCACACAAAGCATTCATGGAGTAAACATTTGCAGACGATGAAAACAAAGATAAACCACAAAGGGAATGACCTCCAACCCGCAACCCGTGTGATGGTAGGTAGCTGAAGGAGAGCCCACAAGCTTTGCAATCCAAATCCAAGCCCAAATATCTTCCAAACCAAGTCCAAGCAATCCATAGAGAATCCAAAGCCAAATAATGGAACCCATGAACAATCACATGGAATCCATTAAAAAGAAACAATAGCCAGGAAACCCTAAAAAAATCCAACCAATGGGATAATTCCATTTTGGAATATTTTTCCCATATCCTATTTTTTCCCAAAATAAAATCCTCTAATAGGAGAATAGGGTAAGAAGGAGATATTAACATATATTATAAGTAGGTGGGATAAATATATTTTAATATCCCAAGGTATAATTACCATACAACCAAATAAATATTAGTATTTAAACTATAGCCCTATAGGAAATAATATTTAATACTTTATAGACTATAGGTATTTTAGTTAAATAATCACAAAGGGAAAACATAATCAAATAAATCAAACATTAAATAATTAATTACTTCCAATTTAAATATTAATTAATACTTAGACTAGAGTCAACCATCAATAATTAATTAAATAATCCTTTTACAATTATTAATGAAATAAATACCATAAATCTAAAAATAATAAATCAAATAATCAAAATCTCAAATAGCTTAAATCAAATAATTAAAAATATATAATACTAACTATCAAATCTCTCAACAAATAAACAAATAATCCAATGCCACATAAATAACCACATGACAATTAAATTAACCACAACATGAATAATCCACACACAAAAAGAGTCAATCGATACTAACATACTCACAAAACTAAAAGAGCCAAGTTGACAACTTAAACCTAGATTATGTGAAGGGAACCTATGTCAACTCCGAAACCACATATTACCATTGGGATAAGGACACGCTCGTACTTGTGAAGCCAGGGGAGCTCGCACCTGGGGATTCCAGGAGGAATAGATGTCTGGTACCTGCAAGTCCTGCAACCACCAACAACAATATATAACAGACAAGGGGTAGAATTATGCAACAACACATCCCACTCGCAATGAGTGATGTGGCATTGATTCTCCATGAACACAGTCAAACAATGGTCAACACATCGTACAACATCTCATCAATTAAATCCATGAAATAGGGTTAGAATATCAATAATAACATCAGATACCAAATCAAAATAAATCATTCATAATATCATCCAATATGTGATCTATGTAATCCATCAACAAAATAGGACATGTAAGGCATTCATTGCATGAATACATATGAAGTCCGTCAAATTATATATATCTATCCAATCATGAAATCAATAAGGATAGCACCATCATCTATATAAATCATCAAAGTATCATACATCCTCATAGTAATCCATAACATAAAGCAACTGAAACAAATGCCAAATCATCATCATAATCCATAGCATCATCATCAAGAGTCTAAATAGGTCTAAATATTTATATCAAGCATAAAATAAAAGTCTATTCAAGGGTGGACACTACACCTTTCCCAATTTCACATCTATTCTCATGAACAATGTAAGCTTGTATCCTTTATGGAACATCTAACTAACACTAAGAAGATTATGTCTTAGTCCTTTAAGATAGAGAACATCCTCTTCTTCTTTTTTTTCCATCAATGATTATGGTTCCTTTACCATAGATCTGAGGAACCTCTTCACCACCAAACTTAACCGATCCACCATTCTATTTTTCAATATTGATGAACTTTATTCTATCACCTATCATGTAAATAGAGAAAACTTTGCCAATCGTCCATGCATTTGGCTCTTATTTTGCATGAAGCACAATCTACACAATCAATAATCTCTCATTGATGTCATTGTTAGACAAAATACTAGGTTATTCACATTTACCAATATTATCAACTTCTACAACCATGAAATGCGTTTTATCATATGAATCATCACATTTTTTTCTTTAGACTAATAACTACTTTGTTTGGAGTAAAAACTTATTTTAAGTTCATCTCCTTTATCATCCCCTCTTTTATTGTTATCTTCTATAAAAGTTAATTTAGATGCATGGTGATCAATTCTTCCACAATTAAAGCATTTGAAGGTTAACTTACCTTTATATTTACCTGTGCCTTTCTTCAGTCTTCTTACAAATTTTTCTCCTGCATTCTTAGATTCATCATTAGGATCAACATTGTCTTCCATTCTCTTACTGGCTTTGAATGCATGTTCCTTCTTGGGATTATCCAATTTAATTTCAATCATTTCAAAGGCAATGGGTGTACCATATATTTGATCCATTGTATAAGTGCCTAGATCCCTACTTTCCTCAATAGCAATTACCTTATGAGTATAGGTTTTATGAAGAGTTCTGAGTACCTTCTTTACTACTTCATCTTCATACAATTGACCACCAACACCTCTAATCCCACTAACCACTTCAGCTAATTAGAGTATGTAGCTATCAATATTTTCATCTTCTAACATCATTAGATTACCAGATTTGTTTTTTGAGGTCCTACAAATTCACTTGCTTTATATTCTTGTCCCATTCATATATGTTGGTAAGCTTCTCCTAGACATCTTTGATAGATTTTCAATTCATTATCTTCAAGAGTTTTGTATCGAATAAAATACTTATGATTGAATTCCTTGCCTTTCCATTGTTCTCATGCATTATGATCTCATTTGGAGTAGATGTCAAAGTAGAGGGAGGAGTATAGGAATCTACAAAAGGGTTCCAGATCCTAAATCTCATGGAATTCAAATATGATTTCATCCTCATCTTACAAAAGGAGTAGTTTGTACCATCAAACTTGGGAATCTTGTAAGATCCATCTTGTGTCATCCTGGACCTACCTCAAGTGGTTAAGCTTCTTTTAGAGGAACTTGGCTTTGATACCAATGGTTAAACACACCCTGGGATTGAGAGGGGAGGTGAATTAGTCTTAATTAACTACTTAAACTTTATTCACTATCAACTTAGTCTCAATCTTATCAGCAACAATGAAAGATAAATCAATCAATCACCATGCACAAGAGAACACCAGATTTGTGTGGAAAACCCAAATTGAAAAAAACCATGGTGAGAGTTGACTCACAATATATGAATAATATTACAATATTTTTTTGGGCTCACTACCAAGGAAGTGCACTATTCCCTAAAGGACTTGTAGGTTGAGATGCATTATCTCAGGGCAAGATACAAGGGACTTGCAGGTTGAGATGCACTGTCTCAAGGGAAGATACAAAACTTGTAGAGAAGACCTACTATCATCAATTAAGGTTCATTAAAACATTTGAATTAAAATAAATAGGCCTTCTCCTCCATCAATTTCCAAGTCTGAAGTTGTCATTGAATCTAAGTCTCAACCAACCAAATTCATAGCAATCACCACTCACTTCTTATACCTCAAATTTGTATTGATGACTCTAAAAAATGATATAATCATGTATGCCCAACATACAAACTGACTCAAACACTCATCCACACTATCAACATTGATTTGATCTTCTATATATACCATCTTCTTCATTTCAAACATCAACTAGGTTATCCAGAGAAAAGGACAAACATAAATATGGTGAAAGTGGTCCAATCCAGGAGATAGGGACCTAAAAGTATCCCATCACTTATTTCTAAGTAGTTTAAAAATAATTCACATGCTATCACACATCCTCGAGACTTGACAACAAGGTAAACTATAGATAAATTAAGCAACACATCACTAGTAAGCCCAAAACATATCTTCTAGGTGAACGAGGCCAATGTGGATCATCACACACACATATATTCTATGTGAACAAGAAAATATGGATCATCACACACCAAGGTAGGACCCAAAATAAATACAACACAATCTTTAAAACAAGTGGAGATGCCCAATAATACACTGCAAGAAAAAGAACAACTTATGTTGGTCGAACCAGAGTAGTTACCATGAAGCACACATGTCAAACATAATGTAACATTAAACAAACCTCCCATCATCATGTAGAGAATGAAAAGACGTTCCTTGGACATAAAAAATCATTTGGAAGAACTTATTTCTACTTGCCACATCAAGAACATATTGGCACAACACAACACAACTGATACAAAAACACTTCATTGTAGAGAGCCAAAGAAGCTAGTCATGCACAAAACACCATTATCACCTCTTGCAGACATCACCATTATCTGAAAATTGAATGAAGAGATAGAACAAACATTATAAACATTCCATCCAATTTGTAACACTTGAAACATCAATGCAAATAAATGTGGAGCATTTTCTAGACCAATTCTAATAGACAACCAAACTAATAAAAAACTACAATCACCAACCACATCAATTGCAACACTAGGGACCCAAAATGATAGGAGTGAAATGTCCATAGATCATAAGAATTTTGTTAAATTTTGAAAGACCATATCATCAAATGCAAAGGAATGCAGAGCATTCTTCCAAACGGTCATCTGTATATATATCTACACCAACTTAATTCATCAAACTTTCAAGGACAAGAATGTCTAAAAAACATCATCTTCTCACTCAATATTATATTCATAAGATCAATATCTCCATTATATTTCCATGCATATAATTCTCATCTTAATAGATCTCAAACCATCAATAACATCATTTGTATCAACCCACCATTCAAATTGTAGATATCAAACACCAAGAAGGTGGAGATCAACAAAACATCTACAACCAATATTCATATGTTCCCTATCTCAATGAAAACAACTGACAATCAATTATTAACATCATCACCACTTCAACAACTACCATAATTATTCATCCAACCAATCTCCATATCATCAATGGAAACTCAACACAAACAACATATATTGTTAGACATTGAGAAGTTGACATTAATGACAACACATATTGTCAATATTGACAGATACAAAGTATTTTTAGTAGACTACTTCTAGAGAATCAATAGAAATGGTAAAATAAACTCCTATAGTTGCACTTATTGACAATGTGTTCACTAAGAGTACCAATTCTTATCAAAATAAATTAAATCTAATTGAAAAAGATAACTATACACTCGAGGAAGAAGAATGTGATGTTAATTTTTTAGAGACTATTGGCCTCTAAGAGAATTATCCTCTCAAATATGTTTCATGCCCAATGTTGAGCATTATTACGTTTTATTTATCTATATAGTTATATTAACTTTTAATTTTATGTGTCTTTACACTTAACCTTTTTGTTTATTCCAAGATTGTTCAATTGTTTCTATTCTCATTTTACCTTGTATATTATTTACATCATGGTTGTTGTGTTTTCTAGTTCTCATTTAACCTTCCATATTATTTAATTGTGATTTTTCTATTTTTTCACCTTGTGTATCATTTTATACCATTTCACTTTTTTATATCATTTATATTATTATTGTTGTATTTTTTATTCTCATTTCACCTTATATATTATGCTTTTGTTTTATTTTCCCATTTGGGGGACATCTTCATATTACGTATGATTTCTATGTGTTGTGATGGGCTCATATACTTTCTTGTGATCCTTTATTTAATTTTCCTTCATTTCCCATATGTCTTTTTTAACTTTCATGTCTTCCTACACTCTATGTTTTCCATCTATATTTTCCTATGTTGCCTCACTATGTTCCTTATGTTCCATGCTTGTGATATTACTTTCATGCTATGATTATTATGCTTATCTTCTTCACAGTTTAATTACCATGCTCTTGATCACATTGACATCTCAATGATCATTTTTAATCTTACATATTTATATCTTATGATTACATAATGTGAGTACTATCATGTCTACATCTTGTGAGTCCATGTTTATGATCCTTACACCATATGCTCACATATTATAACCCTTAACATGCTCATATATGTTTACCTATGTTTCAACTCCTTTCATGTCCACATCCTTTTATAGTTTGTTACTATCTACACAATCCTTATCTTTCTTTTATGCCAAACCTATCTCATCATTCGTGTAAGTAGGGAGAATTATTCTACAAATTCTTTGAAGCTTCTCTCCTACCTATAATGATAATATATATTTTACAATTTTACATATAGTACCATGTTTATATGTATTTTTATTGTTTCTTATAATTCCTTGCACTCATTATAGGGGAATGCATTGTCATTAATGATTATAAGGAATGATATTTCAAATGCTATTTTGTGCCAAATACAGATTTATCATCATATTTAGATAGAGATTATTTTGCAAAGATATTGGGTAGCATTTTATCGCATGGTTGTCTTGTGTGGACTTGTATTACATTTTTATATCATATGGATATATATTTCATGCCACATCATGTGAATTTTTATCACTTTTCAACATTGTATGAATTTTTGATATATTATTCCCACATTGTGTGGAGTTTTATTCTAATTATACATTATGTATATCTTTATCATATGGTGACATCACACACATAATTATAATATTGTCACATCATGAAGATATTTTTATACCTTTACAAAAAAAACCTAAGTTCTTATTCCATTAATTATCTTTTTTTTTTATATATAATTAAAACAACTTGTAGTTTCTACTCCTTTTGATCATTTGGTAGAAACTATGCATTGTACTCTTTTTTTTGTATTGCAGTTTTCAATATAGGGGTCATTTTGATGAGAAAATGAGAATAACAATGGTATCTTTTTTAAAGGAAACATATTCTTTTATTATTGTCTAGATATTTGTTTTTAATTTTGGCTAGGAATATGCATATGCTTTGACATGCATGCTCACAATAAATTCACACACATCAAAGTAAGGGTACAATATAATAAAAATTAGCGTACCCATGCTACTTATTTAGTTTGTGCGCCTACTTTAAAAAGAGTTTCTTAATGTAATAATATATTAATAAGTAAGAATACACTTTTGTTGAACTTGGATCATAATTCTATATCTAAATTTATCTGTATTTCACCTCTATTTACACCAATATATGTGCATTCATCGCCCACCTCTAAATCACCACTTTATTCCTTAGATCATTGTTGGGTGGCATGAGATTAATACAACTCAATTCTAAGGAACACCATAATGACCCTAATTTTTTTCATAAATTTAAAATTAAATGTTCTCACCTCTTTTACTAGCTATTGTGAGATGACCTAGAGCATGTTTTATGCGACATGTAATTTGTACCTTAACACATTCAATGCTATAATTCTAGAGGAAAATAATTATTTCACACTTCAATTCTAAATGGTAATGAATGAATTGAATTTGAATCATCATGTAGATCATCCATGATCCATAAATTCCTTATAAACTGATTAGAAATGAAGGATTAAAACTAATATTTATATTGTTCTACTTGGAATCTAAATGAAAATCATTAATGTAGGCAAAAACATATTGTTCTACATAGAAATAAAAATACTGAAGTGTAAAATATATCATAACATGAGATGTGGAGCTAGGAAAAACGGGTAAAAAATATAGTTGGCAAGATATAATTCTCTTTATTAAAGTATATTACTCTCAAATAGAAAGTACACAATCTTTACATTCTTTTTTCAAGTATATGTCTTATTCATTCTC
This sequence comes from Cryptomeria japonica, assembly GCF_030272615.1. Classification (NCBI taxonomy): domain Eukaryota; kingdom Viridiplantae; phylum Streptophyta; class Pinopsida; order Cupressales; family Cupressaceae; genus Cryptomeria; species Cryptomeria japonica. Next base: position 420,149,634 of record NC_081411.1, on the reverse strand, counting down.
TCAATCTAGGAGATACAACATACAATTGTCTCCTCTATACTAATTCTAGAGTGGTACAATTACCAATTAGCCTTCTTCATTGTTTGTTTTAAACTCCCAATGACCTTTATAAAAACTTGCAAGACTACCCTTACATTTTCCTTACCTTCAAATCAAGAACCGAAGAGGCAATCATAATTATTCATTTCTAATCCTACTTTTCCTAACTCAAGCAAGATCACCCCTTTCAACATATGTCAATTATGAAACCACCCCATTTATTATGCTTTCACCAATGTCAATTATGAAATCTCCCATTATATTACAAAAGTACCTCAAGGATTACACTTTCACCAATGAAAATTATGAAATTGACACTAAGTTAATAGTTCTAGGTCCTACTTCTTTTAGAAGCCACATCTTTTGCATAAAATGCAAATTAAGGTACTAAATTTTTTAAATTGTGCAAGTATTTAATAATAACATGACTATGTAACCATACACAACTTTTGATTCCATATGAATATGACTTTTAACCTAACAAGATTTTGAAGTGTTTTTCCTTATAGAGCATGGTCAATCAATTAGTATGTTTATGAATGTTGTATTTGATTTTACTCATCATTATTAATTAAATCCATCAAGATGTACAACCCAAATTAACCTATCACCTATCAAGTTGATAAGTTCCTCAACAATATCTCTAGACACAATCTTAAAAAATTAAGATATCTACTAGGAAAAGGTAAACAACATTATTTGCTAAATCACTCCCAAATGTCCTATATCAATTTCATGCATTGATTTGGTTTTCTATGCTAGTTCAAAATTTGAGGTATTCATCAATTCAAGGAAATTAGTTTTTTGAGTGGTTATCATTCCAAATCAAAATCACTGTCATTTATCCATTGTTGATCTTAGAGCCAAGTACACCCATCCTCTTATTTAATTATCACATTTACTTTTGGTTCTATTATTTATCCTAGCTCTATTATGTAGGTTAATTATTTGATAATTGGTGGCATTTATTTTACTAGCCATAAATTTTTCATGCAGGTGAATCTTTCCCTACATAGAAAAGATTAATCTATAAATCTCTTCACTTCCCTCTCATTCCCCTTATCTAAAAGAGAAAAAATTACAAAAATTGCATCTCACCATACAGACAAAATGTCATGATCAAAATGTCTAGGCTTGAAATATAAGAAGGAAAGAAAGCAATGAAAACATCATAAATATGCCCAAAAATAGTACCACACACATTAAATGCCTCATAATAATAACCAAATTAAATCTTACACTTTAAGAGACACCAACACCATAATATTAATAAAGAAGCATAAAATCCCCAAAACACTCTAACAACGAGCCATTACAAATAGAGGAGGATAAGAATTATGCTTTATCCCCCCTAGAGATCCTAATGGGTGGCATTAAGATATGAATCCAACCTAGATTTGATATAATTTCCTTGAGATTCATTTGTTGGATCTTCCTATCGAGTTTCCTTTGTTGACTACTTACCAAAATGGTCAAGGCCTAGCATAGGAACTTTTTATTACCAACAAGGACACCAAGAAGAATTGGATATCATGGAGGATGAATTATTTTCCTAAACTAACTCATGGAATGATAATAGTATCTTTGCATACAAGAAGATGAGGCCATAAATCTTCTATTAGGGAGCAATATCCTAATAGTGCAATGAGGAATACCAAAAAAAACTTAACAAATATTGCAAAATAATAAATTTTCACTTGAATCTTGTTCCTTGGGATTTGAATTTGAAAAAAACATATGAAATACCACGGTTAGTTAAATGGTGAGAAAATATATTTCTATTAAATCTAAACCATTATTGCAAATAATAATATAGAATAAGATATATATATTAATTTCTAGATAATTTTTACTTCGAATACAAAGGGATTTATAAATGCCATGATATTGGTCAACAATCCAAACTTTTTGACAACTAAATTTTATTTTATTTATATACTATAATAATTATTGATATAACAATACAACATTTTCCCTCTTATTACATCAATCAACAAAGAATGGAACACTACATGGACTAAACATACTAGCCCTTCTAGAAACATTTATGAAGTGTCGCCACCAATTCTCCTTGCTCACTCAGGATACACTAAACCAAACACATCAGTGGATGTATTGATTATTAAACCTACAAAATACCTTTTAATCAAGTCATACTAATTTATTCACAAGTATACCACTCCTCTGAATCGACACAAAGTCCATTATCCACAAGAAAATAAATCAACCAATTGCGAATAGAGACTCACTAAATTATCTATAACAATTCTCCTTCATTTGTGGATCCAAACTCACTCAATTATCCACAAGTGCACACTTGCAAAAATATAGATCAAGACAATCTCGAGTATTCATGCCCCCTTACTCCATGAAGGGACTCAAATTGAAAATGGTATTTTTTCTCATATCGTGTATCCTCTGTGAATGAGAAACTAACTTGAAAGATGATAAAATACCTCCTACCTTTGATGCCTCTAGCCTCCTATAATTTCATCTTCAAATGTATAATTTCAAGAAAAGAATAAGAAACCTCAAACTCATAAAGTTTTCATCAAAAAATAGAGAGATCAAATAACAAGAAATGATCAACCCTCCAAATGAAAATTCATTCATCTTGAAATATAATAGAAAAATCCAACAACAAAGGGAAAGAAACCTTTCTTTGAATTTTTTTTTCCCAAAAAAGAAAAGGGCCTCCCAATCTATAATTGTTAAGGGAAAGAAACCCTTTGACTTGACCTTCAATAAGACACTTTCTCTGATTATTCTCTCGCAATATATTATCCCCTTTGAAATCTTTTCATACCATCTTCAATGTTAAAATTTTGTGCTCTGTGAGAACTACTCATAGGTTAAGAAAAACATGAGGGTTTAGAGCTTGGCATAAATATTTGATTTAATCATGGTAGCATTATCATGTCCATTTTTTTGAGGTGAAATCTCTTATATTATGGCCCTCCAATTAATTGGTTTCTTCTTGCATATAATAAAGATTCATCTTGTTGTGATAGCATATTAAAATAGTGGGAAAATATATTTTCATTAAATTCAAACCATGATTGCAATTAATAACACAAAATAATATATGTAGCATCATAAATTGTACACCCTTAATTAGGTTGTCCAATTCCACACTTAGTTAGCACTCACCTTAGTGTGTCCATTGTGTTTTGCATTATAGGACTTCTTTAGGCATTCAATTAATTATTTTATTAAACCTAAGTCCTCTCTCATTAATCCACAACATAAAATTGGGCCCTTAATCCTAGGTGTTCCCCTTTTTATTATTTAATCATATTATTACCCTAATTTCAATCTTCAAAGCATATCTCACATATCTACACATCTTGGTTTGAGCCACCAAGCCAGAATCAACATTGGAATCATGTTATCCCACATCGCTAGAAATTAAAAAAAAGTTGATACAACTAGGGTGAATCTCTACTACCTGGTGAAAATTTTGGGAGGATAATTTGGTGGTCTTTTCTAATTAAAATCTTGATCCATGTCAAATTATATCATTTCTAAGTCATATTTTCATCAAATTCAAACCTAGGGTTTCATATATAAGACAAATATTTCCCTCATTTGGGGATCTATCTATGAATTCAATAGGAGATCCTTATGAAGTGAAAGTGTTGCTATATGTGAAGTTTCAAACCTGCAAATTTATCCATCATTTAAGTCTTCATCAACCCTGGAAGTTTCAAGAGACATTGGAGAATGATAAGGGAATCACCAATTGTTGATTGGCTTGTACCTCTTTCTAAGGATTTGGTATGATTTCATGTTGTTCTTATTTCTCTACATTGAGCTTCAGATCCACATCACATTAGTTTTTAGACTTTACATTTTTGTTTTAGGTTTGCATCATAATTGTGATCTAAAACATATTCATTACTATCATTTAGGGTTTTCTCTAACACACTTGGGTAGAACTCTAGTTTGCATTTAGCTCATAGGAGTCTTACAAACACATAAGATTCAAAGAGCACACAACCTTTATTTGTGGAGGTGGAAATCACCAAAACAAGGGAGTTGAATAAGGAGAACCCCTATATAGTCACAAACATACCATTTTTAGCTTGCACGTATAGTTATAGGTATTCAATGGAGTGAAAGGTTTTTAAAATATCTTAGAAAACAAATGTAGATTTGTTTATCAAAAGTCAGGCCTAGTTTTTAGGGACCAAGGTTCTCAATGCCCTTGTCCTAAGACCAGGGTGCCCCACACCTTGGTCCTCCTTGTTCTACATTAGATTTTCAAGTCACTATTCAGTCTATTTCAAAAGCTAGATCTTCAAATCACATCAATAGACCAAGACACCAAATGTCCTAGTCTTGTCAATTCTACTCTAGATTTTGATCACAAGTTCAGAACAAAATCCTCTTCTTAGATATGTATCCACTATCATAGTTTAGTTATCTGTTAGTGTCCTTTAGTGTCTATTTATTCACTTTTTCTTTGTTCCTTCATTATACTTTTACATTCTTCTATACTTTGCATATCCTTTTACATAGCAGCGAAGGAATAGAAACCTTAGAAGTATCTCTTGACTCTCCTTCACAAGAGTTAGTCAAGGACGATCACTCCTCTAGGTGCTTTCCTATTCCAATGTTTGTGTGAAAGTGGATTTAGGTCCTATTAGTACCTGATTCCATTTTTATCCAAAACATTTTGGTGAACCTGAACCTTGCATTGCTTTTTTTTTGGATCTTTACCATTGTATGTTTCTTTCATGTCAAAAACATAAAAAAATCAAAAATCTTGTGTGTGTTTTGTTTTATATGCACTTTTCATTTCAAAAGTTAGTTTTCCATAATGTTGGATCTCTATTTGCAAGATTTTCATACATATGATACTTCATTTTTCTTATGATGTTTACACTTTTAATAAGGAATAAATTAATGAAGATCTTGATGAGTTCCTTTATTCTTTTTAGTAAGAAAGAACTTTATGAAGCTCTTGATGAGTTCCTTTCTCCCAAGCCTTATAAACCAACATTTTTCCAAAGACTCATCAACATAGTTACTATGCCATTTCCTATTGATGATTTAGATTAGTTGGATGATTCTCCTCATGAGGACATCCCTATCAAGTCATCATCCAAATATAGTAACAAGGTGATATATGACAATCCTCTTTATGATGATTCACCTTCCTTCCAATCCAATAATCAAGCATTTAGTAGTAATTATTATGACATGCTAGATGGTGTTCTTGATGATTTCATTTCTACTAAACTTCTTCAAATAAAATAACCACATCTATGTCTAAAACATTGATTAAAATGATAAATGTGAATGGCTATGAACCTAATTTCCAAACACCTAATAAGCCTATTTTTTGTGGTTCAAGGTGCTAGTTCTCCTCAAACTTCTCAACCTGTCAACAAGCATCTCTTTGGGGTCTAGGGTGGTTATAGTAATGATTCCTTTTGCACTCCTAACAAATTAGTTATTATTGTGCAAGGACGTTATACCACCCTAGTCCTTAGGAGTATTCTAAAAAAATCACTTGAGAGAGTTATAATTCAGTTGCCCATACCTATAATAAAAGAAACAATAGGAAACCAATCCTCCTTTGGTTATTCCTTCTTCTCTTAATTCTTATCAATGAATACTTCCACCAACACCTCGTTTATCACAACATCTTGGTAAAGAGTATGATCTTATTGAACAACTTAAAGCTACTCTTGCCAAGATTTTCCTTTGGGATTTGATTCAAACTTCATCCACATATCATGAAATGTTACAAGATGCTTTAAACAACTTAGATGTCCCACCCCTAGTGACACCTAATAATATGGCTTCTTGGATTGACTCTATGAAAACACCTAAAGCTCAAATTATGTTCTCACAAGATGAGCTACTTTCTAAGGAAATTCAAAATCAATATGATCCTCTTATGATTGTTATCCTTATTAATGGTAATGCTATAAGATGAACCCTTGTGGACAATGGATCCGGTCTTAATGTTTATAGCATTTATTTATTACATAAGATTAATGTGGACACTTCTCTTATTAGACATGAATCTCTTTCTATTCGTGGTTTTGACAATGTTGCTAGAACTTCTTTAGGTACTCTAAACTTGCCTATTAAGGTAGGACCTATTATTTTACCTACACCTATTCAAGTAGTGCCTGATAATTTTACAATCTTTGTTCAAACGACCTTGGATCCATAGTATGCAAGTTGTATCTTCTACTCTTCTTTTTTGAATGATTTTTACATTGAATACACAAGACTTTATTAAATTTTGATATTGTTCGACCAACCAAACTTCTCAACAATAAATTTTTATTTTATTTACTAACAGTAAACCAATCTTTATTTGTTTATGACCTAATAACATTATAATTTATAAAAAAAATTATATCCTATAATCTAACCACCGATTTAATGCTCCAATGGCTCAAGTATTACAACTCTAAGGAACATTAGGAATTGTCATAATATTAACAAATAAAATTTCATTTATATTGAAATTCATTTTCATATAATGGAAAAAAGTGTACAAATATAATTTCATTGAGTATCTAATAAGTAATATAAATACATAATTTCTCTAGTGAAGCAAAGTACCAAAATAAAATTCAATTGCATCATCTTTGCAAGAGCATCTTATCTAGATTAATATACATTTTCGATACTCAAGAACCTAATATATGAAGCTCAATGCAACATGTTTAAGATTATGTCCCTTTTCCTTTCTCCTTAGCAACTTAATGCTTATTAAGGGAAACCAAAAAAAGTTGAATAATATCCTTGTAAATAGAAAAGATACCTCTTTTCCATTTTTAAGTGTCATTAAGTGAATATGCAAATGCAAAATAACTTATGTAAACTAAGTGAAATTAAGTTTTTTTATACAATGACACCCAATAATAATAGCTCAATTTGATACTTAGTTTTGATTATGCATGCAAATGACATCAAATATGAACACACCAACACACTATTCTAGGAAGTTCAAAATAAAAAAATAAACTAATATAATTACACCTTTTTACTGGGATATAGTTGAATCAAGCAAGGAACTAATTTAGGTTACAAGATGAAATCTAGAATATTTTGAGTGCGGGAGAAGTCCCAATAGTGGGGAGAAGTCCTTTAAGTGCAAATGATTCCAAAATTTTAGAGATTTCATAAAATGTAATATTTATTACTTCTCAAACAAACACCTATGATGACTGTGAGTAATTCATGTGATAAAATAAAAAGTCTATGTCAAATCATAAAAAATACACAATGGAAGATAGAGAAATATAAATGGAAGAAAATACACATAGAAATTTGATCGAGATACCTTAGAATTAGAATCAAGAGATTGTTGTAAGTTTATAGATAAAATTGTATGCAATTATGAGCTTGAGATATGTCATTATAAAGTTATAGTACAAGGTACTACACCCAAAGGTGGAGATAAATATTTTTTTATGTTTGGGATGAGATAAGTCTTGGGTGGGGCCTAGAGGGTCTAAAATTATATAGATAGATCCATTTCATGGTGTTGATCATTTTTTTCTAACTAGAACTTTATGATATTGTTCACCTATTGTGAGTTATTAAACTTATAAACACCAATTTTCAAGGAAAAAACCCCTACAAAACATATGATTAAAGGAAATTATACCCTAGATAGAATCCTTGCCGGGTCTCAAGAAATATTTGTGAGATTGTGGATTAAGATCTACTTGATCAAATGTATGTACATGTTCAAGCCATCTAAGTGAAGCACATACTCCTTGTAAGCTAAATTGAAAAATACAATATAAAAAAAAATTGAAAAAAAATAAATATATCCAATAGAATTTAATTAACCCAAAAAATGAGATGTACATATAGGAGAATGCAAAGAACATGACCCATAATAGTGGATAAGATAAGGCAGGTCACTCCCACTAGTTAATATTAGTGGCAAGTTAACTCCCTCAAAACTAAAAATTTATTGCTCACTAACTAGAACATCTAAGTAAGCTTGATGTCATATATAATTATCCATGTGCATAAGATAATATCTACACTAACACCCCCCTTAAGTGTAACTAAAGTGAGCACAAAGAAATTAGGTCCTAAAAACTAGGCCTAATGACGTGGATACAAATATAATCTCTCATTAAGTGGAGAAAGGGAGGAAACCTCGTACGATAAAATTCCCTCATCCCTCCAAAAGATTAAAAATAAGAAGAAGAGGACTAACAGCCAATCCCCCCCCTCCCCACCCCCCTTATGAGCTTGAGATGTCATTATAAAGTTATAGTACAAGGCACTATACCCAAAGGTGGAGATAAATATTTTCTTATGTTTGGGATGGGATAAGTCTTGGGTGGGGCCTAGGGGGTCTAAAATTCTATAGATAGCTCCATTTCATGGCATACTTGATAACTTGTTTCTAACTAGAACTTTATGATAATGTTCACCTATTGTGAGTTATTAAACTTATAAACACCAATTTTCAAGGAAAAAAACCCTACAAAACATATGGTTAAAGGAAATTATACCCTAGATAGAATCCTTGCGGGGTCTCAAGAAATATTTGTGAGACCATGGATTAAGATTTACTTGATCAAATGCATGTACATGTTCAAGCCATCTAAGTGAAGCACATTCTCCTTGTAAGCTAAATAAAAAAATATAATATAAAATTAAAAAAATAAAATCAAACAAATATATCCAATAGAATTTAATTAACCCAAAAAATGAGATGTACATATAGGAGAATGCAAAGAACATGACCCATAATAGTGGATGAGATAAGGCAACTGACTCCCACTAGTTAATATTAGTGGTAAGTTAACTCCCTCGAAACTAGAAATTTATTGCTCACTAACTAGAACATCTAAGTAAGCATGATGTCATGTAGAATTATCCATGTGCATAAGATAATATTACACTAACACCCCCCTTAAGTGTAACTAAAGTGAGCACAAAGAAATTAGGTCCTAAAAACTAGGCCTAATGAGGTGGATACAAATATAATCCCTTATTAAGTGGAGAAAGGGAGAAAACCTCGTACGATAAAACCGACAGATGGAAACCATGATCATTTTTCACATGAGTGTTGCCATCAATGCCAAATGGGGAGATTGTTGGCAATTGAAACTCAATTGGTTGGTTTCAATATGTTGTCATTGATGGCAACATGCCAACATGTTTCGGCTTCATATTTTGGTTTAGTAGTGTACCGACAGACACTTCACTGGCACCGACGCCGACAGGTATCTTCACCGGTTGGAAGGAATTCTTTGGTTAACAACATTGCAGGCCGACATGGTTTATATCTAGGCTATCAGTATTGGAGGCCGACATTATTTGGGAGATCTGGCATCGACAATTTTTTTGATATTCATGTATTTTTGTTATTGAGTCGACATATATATTCATATTGCAATTATCTTTGTAAGCCGACATAAGGCATGATGGATTGTAAAGGGGTATATAGGTCAGTTCATTAGATCATTTTTTAATAAGAAAGGATATGGATATGTAAGGTTATGAAATGTAATGGAGATGCAAAATATATGAGAGAGATCATGTATGTGAGGATATTTATGTAAGAGGGTATTCTGGTAAGGGTTTAGGGTTTCAGACCGGAACAAACAGAGCTTAACCAGAACTGTATTTAGGCATAGAAGATGCTATCATTGTAGTTCAAAAATTTCTATGGATTTTCATATGGATTTGTATGTAGTCAGTGAGGCTCCTTTTTTATGCATAGTGGGCAACTAGAAGAATAGAAGACCCAAAATCACCCCTCTATGCCTAGTCCAAGGCCTAATACAACCCCACAACTAGGGTTCTACACGCTCTAATGATAACCAGTCACCAATTGCACTTCCAAGGGAGGTTTGGACTATTTAAAAACTAGGATAACTCACCCTAACCTTCTAATCAAGTTTGGAAGTCTCCTTTGTGCACCCGGGTCAAGAAACCCTTATTTAGGCCTAGTTTTGTAGCCCTGCTAGACCGGTATTTCCAACCTTATTCAAAATATTTGAAAGCGACCTTGGAAAAATTGTATATTTGAGTACCCTTTTGGGGCTTACATCTAGAACCAATAGATTGAGGTTTGAATCTTCTCCAACACCCCTAAGCACCTACTATGGACACAGACCTAATAGGCCTAATTAGGCTTGTTTTCCAAAGCAACCACTTGAGAATGGGTTTGCAAAACTAAAATAATCACTTGCACATGTTCCCCTATCCTCTAATGGACCAAATAAGTCATCAAACAAGCCTCCACACACTCGATTGGCGACTGTCTATTCATTCCTCCTTGTAGTCTAGACTAAACACATTGTCTTGTTTAGCCTAGCACTTGGTGGTGACCACACCAACCCTCACTCCCTGATTCCACCCTTTTGGAATCTCGATGTACACACCCCTAACTTGCATTTTCCAAAAGGCCATTGAATACCACAATGGAACTTACAAGTTTGGGCCACATCTTAGGTGAAACCCTATGAACCGGGCTTTTGAATGATAGTTTTCAGTAAACAGACCACTACTCACTCCAAACGATGCCAAATGGAGTCAGACCACTTTCATTAGAACCTAAACTCGTATCACTACAAAAAAAATTCAAAATTTCATTAAATCAAATCCTTTGTCAGATCGTACTGTATAAAAAACTACAAGAATTGGGCAAAATCTGAGTTTTTTTGTTGCTCAATCCACCAAATCTTTACATATATCATACAACACCAACATGGATGATCTCAGAGGCCTAAATAGGCCTTCCCTCAATGGCTATAACTATTTTCAAATGGTGATGGCCATTGGAACCTCTTTTCCATAATCAGTGGAAATGTTGCTTAGCAACTTTTTACAATTTTGCATTTTGACCTTTTTTGCTATGCCAAAGTCCCCAATGGACTTTGTAGACCTATCCTAGGCCTAAAAATACTCAAAACAACCTATCAAAATGCTTCCTACACTACATGAACCCCATGGCCTAATTTGGTCTCTAGGTTTATAAATGACCTTAGAGCCAATTGGTTTTACAAATGGGTTCCTTATTACATCAAGAGGATCCAAACTAATCCAACACACTAACCTAGGGTCTAAAACCTATTCAATAATCAATGACAAATGGAATGAGGAGGGTTCCCTGCACCATGCTTCTGGGGCTAGAAAAAACACAAGTCTCTTAAGGTGGCAAATCTGGAACCTTTCATCCAATCTTCTCCAAGGCTTTCTCTGTCATCCAGGTTGCATCTTCTAAGGGTTTGTCCTTCCATTGGACTAGGTACTCATAGTAGGTATGCCTCCTTTTTTTCTTACTCGCCCTCTTGTCAAGTACATGCTCAACTTCAAGCTTAGGTTCCTTAGGTAGGTCTTGTAACATTTCTTCCTTACTGGAGTCATCTTGACCTACATCACAGACATCAGTAACAAGACCTTTATATGCATATATATCTGAAACATTGAAAGTGTTAGAGAGACTAATGTCTGGAGGAAGATCAATCTTGTAGGCATTGTTTCCACACTTTTGAGTGATTTTAAAAGTACCCATATTCTTCATCATTAACTTGGTGTATTTCACCTTAGGGAGTTTCTCCTTCTTGAGATGAATCATCACCATATCTCCAACCTTAAACTACAAATCTCTTCTTTTCCTATCTGTTGCATGTGTGTATTTGTCTGAGGTTTGTTCCACCCTATCATTTACTTGTTTGTGTATGTCTCTCATCACTTCGGCAAAGTCTTCTTCTTGTGCACTTCTTCTTTCCAAATCCTTCACATCTCTCAACTCCAATGCACCTCTAGGGTGTGACCCATACACTATTTCAAAGGGACTGTGACTAGTGCTCCTATTCACTGAGTCATTATAAGAAAAATTTTCTTGAGGAAGTATTGAATCCCATGTAGCTCCCTGACCCTTAGTTAAACACCTTAATATATTTCCAAGTGACCTATTGATGACCTCCGTTTGTCCATCAGATTGTGGATGATAGGCTGATGTAAAAGACAGATTGGTACCTATCCTTCTCCAAAGTGTTCGCCAAAAATGCCCATAAACTTAGAATCTCTGCCTGAGATGATTTATAGTGGCAAACCACACAACCTCACAACCTCTTTGAAGAATATACCTTCTATGTGGGATGCATCATGTGTGGTTTTACAAGGTTGAAAGTGAGCCATTTTTGAAAACCTGTCAACAACTACATAGATGTTGTCATAACCCTATTTGGTTTTTGGGAGTCATAATACAAAGTCCATGTTGACCAAATCCCATGGCTTGTATGGTATGGGTAAAGGAGTATACAAACCTGCATTTGAACTACTAGCCTTGGCCTTTTGACAAATCATACAATCTTCCACATACTTTCTGATCTCAGACTGCATCCTAGGCTATAAGTAGAATGTTCTAACCAATTCAAGGGTCTTGTCAATCCCAAAATGACCTACCAATCACCCACAATGCTTCTCTTTCACAATGTTTTCTCTCATGGAGCCTTTAGGAATGCAAAGTTGGCTTCCTTTGGAAAGTAGAGCTTCCTGCAAAATGAAGTCTGAGAACTTCTTGTGATACTTGTCACCCATTTCCTTGCACACTTGGTATGATTCTTTGAATTCTTCATCTCCTTGGTACATATCCTTCATGGAATGAATTCCTATGCTTTCCAATTGTACCTCCTTCACTATTAGGTTCCTCTAGCTAAGGGCATCAACCACCTCATTTGCCACTCCTTTCTTGTGCTTAATGGTGAAAGTGAATGCTTGAAGGTATTCCATCCACTTCATATGCCAGTGGTTTAGCTTGTCATGTCTATTCCAAAAAATCAGAGCATGGTTATTAGTATAGACTATAAACTCCTTTGGTAACAAATAATGCCTCCATTTCCTCAAAGTTTGGACCATTTCATATATCTCCAAGTTATAGGTTGAATACTTTTGTTTGGCTTCATTTAATTTTCACTAAAGAAGGCTACTGGTATACCTTCTTGACTCAAGACTCCTCCTATTGCCTTGTTACTTCCATCACATTCTATGGTGAAGACCTTATGGAAATTAGGTAGAACCAATATAGGTTGCTCTGCTACCCTTCTTTTCAAATACTCAAAGGACTTATCTGCTTCACTAGTCCCTACAATCTGACATTTTCTAACCCCCTTTATAGTGTCAATCATAGGTGCATATACACCACTAAAATTATTAATAAACTTCCTATAGAAGCTTGCAAGACCATGAAAATGCTTTACCTCACTTGCATTTCTAGGTGTAGGCCAATTGAGGATTGTTTCCACCTTGGATGGATCCATCTTGAGGCTACTCTTGAAGATCACAAAACCAAGAAACACTAGCTCCTCCTGCAAGAAGACACATTTTTCCAAATTGATCTTCAACTTTTCTTCATTCAACCTTTTCAACACCAAATCCAAATGTATTAGATGCTCATCTCTATTCTTTCCTAAAATTAACATATCATCTAAGTATACAACAATAAATTGATTGATAAAGGGTTTCAAGACTTCATTCATGAGTCTCATGAATGTATTGGGAGCATTTGAGAGGCCAAAAGGCATAACCAGCCACTCATAAATTCCTTCATTTGTTTTGAAGGCCGTCTTTCACTCATCTCCCTCTCTTATCTTGATTTGATGGTAGCCACTCTTCAAATCCACCTTGGAATAGTACTTGACTCCTGCTAGACAATCCATCAAGTCTTCTATTCAAGGCATAGGGAACCTATACTTGATTGTGATCTTGTTTATGGCTCTTGAATCCATACGTTATCTCCATGTACCTTCTTTCTTTGGGGCCAATACTATAGGGACAACACAAGGGCTGATGCTCTTCCTTATGAACCCTTTCTCTTGCAACTCATGTACTTGCCTTGCAAGTTATTCATTCTGATTATGGGTCAGCTTATATGCTTCTTTGTTGGGAAATGTAGAGCCTGGTATGAGGTCAATGTAGTGACTTACATCTTTGAAAGGTGGCAGGGTCTATGGTTTTCTTCCTATAGCTATACCCTTGTATCTTTCCAACAACTCTTTCACCTCTCTAGGACCCGCAGTCCTCTCTTGCACCTTGTCTTCTTCTTTCTTCCTCACTTCTTCTCTTGGCTTCATCACTATGGCAAAGAATGGGGTATCCTTCCCTTTGATTGTCTGCATAACTCCTCCTTACCTACTAACATGACACTAGCCACAACATGATTGTCCTTACCATCATTCGGTAGTGGGGTCATAGTGTATTTCACACCATCTTTGGTCAACTTGTAGACATTTTTCTTCCTAGGAGTAAATGGAAAACATCCATCTCTACAACATCACACAAAATCTTGTCTCTATATTCACCTATCTGAAAATCCACCCAAACTTGTTCACTTACCAGGGCTTGATGCTCTTTTCTCAACCAGGAGAGTTTGTAGGGTCAAGGGTGAGGGAGTTTCTTCAATCCAAGTTTTCTGACCATCTCTGTTGAAGCAAGATTATCAGTTGACCCTGAGTCCACAATGACTCTACATACCTTTCCACTTACCTTGGAAGTAGTTCTAAATAGTGCCTTCCTTTGTGGTGGCTCCTTGGTGGTTGGTACCTTCAAGAGGGTCATTTGGAACATTAGACACTCCCCTTGCTCTGGATCTTTATGCCTTGAAAGTGAGTTCACGCTTTGTGTGTCTTCCTCTTGTGCCAAACAAACTCTTCTTTCTCCACCTTGGCTGTTAGAACCTTGCTTTTCCGGACATCTGAATTATTGGTGGCCAACTTGATTACGTGTGAAACATCTTCCAGTGAACACATTGGTTCCTCTTCCTCCAAATCTACCTCGACCATTTGGTCTTCTTCCTCTGAAACTACCCCTATGGCTTGGTTCTCCTTCTGGTTCCTGATTGCTTAACTCTCCTTTTGGTTCCTGATGCCTTGAAGATGAGTTCACTCTCCTTGTAGTTCTTCATTTCTATAATACCACCTATATACACCTAAAAATGGTCAAAAGATAATTAATTAAATAAGCAATTATTTAATTAATCCCCCTTCCCAATTTAATTGAATTCACTAAACAATTTGATTAAATTCCCCTTTTCATATACATATTAATAAATCTAAGGATTTATTTAATAGGTTCCTTCCAATAATCCTCTTTAATTAATTAATTCCCCCCATCAAACTTATTTCTTCTAAATCCCATAATTAATTAAAACAAATCAAATTCATGAGTTGTTGAAATTAATTAGCCTTTTCCTATTATTTGAATTTTTAAATTCAAATTCTCCTAACCACCATGTCCCCTTTCCTTGAACACTTTGCCCTCTCATGAGAAAAGCTTTGTGACACTTGTCACTAAGTGTTCCCTTTCATCTAACATTTTCTAAAAGCTTCTTGACACTTGTCACCATGGAGATGACATTGTTCCCTTTCATCCAACCCCTTTGCCAACCTCCTCCAATTTAACCATTGACATCTTCAAATCAATCTCGACCGTTGATTCATGCCACATCATCCCTAGCCTTGGAAATCCTATAAATAGACTTCATTTTGGAGCACAAAGTGTCCCAATTTCATATCATTTTGCATCTCGATTGATTCATCTCATTTGCATTCAAGCATTGTTACTATAGGCATCTAGCTTCTAGTTTCTCATTTCAAGCATTGTTATCATGTTCAATCTTAGCTTAATTGCTTCTTCATTCTAGCTTATTTTCTAGAATAATCATAAAATGATGTAGCTTAATCATGCTATCATTTCTAGATCATGCATATTCATCATTTAAATCCCCCATTTAAGTGTAATCAAGTCACTGGAGTTTGCATACCAAGATTTGAGAGCAAAACTCATACTCGCATTTACTAGGAGGTGATAGATCGCTTAGCTATGGTTTTATCTTTCTTTGATTTAATTCACTAACCATTGCTTGTAATGATTTATTAAGTGCATTGTGTTTGCAGGTACAGGTACACTTCACAGAGGATGACATTTTGGCACCCACCGTGGGGTCAGAATCATTATTTTTGGCCTCTCAAGCTTCAACAAACATCCATCTCTGCCAGGACAGAATCAGAATGTCGTACGAGTTGATTTTCCAACTCGCATGAACTACCTTTTAGTCTGATATGAAACCTCATCTTATGTCGTACGAACTCATTATCCCTGTCATACGAGGTCTAAATGCATATCGTATGAATTTTTGGCTAGTAAATCCTGTGTCGTACGAAATCATTTTCATTATTGTACGAGAGCTAAATTCATATTGTATGAATTTCTGGCTGCTAAATTTTATGTTGTATGAGTCTATTTTGGTTTCTATATGAAGTTTAAAGCTATGTCGTTTGAGCTAGTAAATCATGTCGTACGAATCTCTGCATTTGTGATTTTTGATAAACTACAAGTTAGGGTTTTCTGATTCTAATCTGAAATTTTCTAACGCTAACCCTAACTGGTTTATGAGATTTTTGGTAGCCTAACGATTTTTGCAGGACGCTTGTCAAAGACATAATTCAAAACACAAATGACTACTAACAGGTTTATTTTGTAAATTGCCTAAGAAAATTTGACCAAACTTGGTGTGTTCATTAAAAATTTTAGGCACACTTGTCTTTTGGGCTAAAGATGAACAAACATGTCTTATGTGATTGTGATGATAGGTGAGTATGCTCTCACCTTTATTAGGTGATTAGAAAGCTAGACTCATCTTTTACTTTTATTAGTGCATTTATTTAGCAGGCCTACCCTCCCGAGGAGCTTAAAAACTCTTAAAGCCATTACGGCTAGTGTGAGGGGAACGACCTAAGTGGGAATGGATAAACGCCAAGTAATCCAACCCACTATAAAATAAACATGATTTGATGAAAATCAAGTCAACGACAATGCTCGATAATAGCTCTCCTTCGTACCTTCGAGTATAGAAAACTTTTGTTTTCAAGGTTGGGAGACCTCTTAATTGAGTTTATACCTTGACGCGCCGAATGGATCCCTTACTAGTTCCAAGTTAAAATAGAAGCTACCCGATTCACCTCCGAAAGGGTGATAATCTTTGTGCAAGAGAGATAGTAACTCTCCCAAGATACTTGCCATATCGTTCCCCCATTAGCATTTGGAGTCGGATAATATGACGTTGAGAATCCATTGCATGATGCTTAGCGACCATATTCTGATTAGCTATTGGGTGTGTACCTAAGTCAGCAAGCAAAGGTTTTCATTCTCAACCAACTTCCTTAGGGTTTAACATGCTTGGAGTCACTTATCATATCATGTGTTTGTTGTGTATTCATCCCTAAATCGACAAATCAGACATCCAAAAACTGAAAGACATAAGCAAAACATTAAACTTCAGTTATCAATATTCAACCAAACAAACATTTTTTTTATCTTTGTCCTGCTCTCGGTCATACGAGTTAGGTTCTCTATCGTATGAACCTATTTGCATAAAATCTTTTGTCGTACTACATAGAATCTTGTGTCATACTACACAGAATCTTTTGTCATACTACACAATCTTTTATCGTACTACACATAATCTTTTCTCGTACTACATAGCATCTTTTGTCATACTACACAACATCTTGTGTAGTACTACATAGAATTTTGTGTCTTACTAGACAACATTCTGTGTCATACAAAATACTGCTTTTTACATGAAATTTCTGATTTGTCGTATGGTCTTGTAAGTTTTGTCGTTCTAAGCTGCATATCCTGTCGTATGAAACTCTCCATTTGTCACTCTAGAGCTATGTCCTGCATACCTGTTTCAGATTTGTCATTTCTACCTGATCAATTTGCAGTAAACATAGACACCTATTATCTGTCAATATGTGCTTAGATTGTTGTCTTGGTTCACTTGGTCAAGTTATCATCCATCAAAATCAGACTCTAGAAGATAAACACCTTAAGATTTTCAAAGTGCTCCCTTAACACGTTCAAGATCTAAACATCTCAAAGTGCATTTTCACCCTCTTTGGTAAACTGATCACTCAAACATAGTTTCTCATCAGGATCAATCATCCTTTATCACAAAATTGAAATGTTTGGTTAGGATAATCTTGTCCCACATCGTAGGATATATCATTCCTACTGGACTTGGTTCTTATCAAATCACCATCTTTTCACTCCTAAATTGAAGATCAACAAACTTGCAAACCTTTAAACACTTGAATCATTTTATCGTGTCATATCATTCTAGCGTATCGACCTTGACAATTGATCACTTACCCAAAACAAACTTTTGGACAATTGAATCCTAAGCAAAATAACACATGTGTATGCCCATTCTAACTAGAGCTCAGAGACGAAGAATCGCAAAGACATGAATCGAAACATTGGAAATAATCACAACCATGGAACATGAAGATGAAATACAAGTTGAAGGAGAAATAAAAGAACAAAACATCGGAGACATGAAAAAGGATCCTCAATTTGACAAATTTATGCAGAAATTATTGGAGGAAGAAAAAGAAAAATACTTCCTAATGTTAGCCAAATCTGGTGCTACACTCCCCCAAGATTTTGATGTAAACAAATTGACACAAAAGAAAAGTGATCCTCCCCCTAATAACGAACAATATGAGGATATTTTTGGTCTCCACATGAATGACACATCAATTCCCAATAACACCAGAACCAATGAAGAAACTTACATACCCAAAAGAGATGAAGTAGAAATTCTGAATAACATTCAATCCAATGAAGATACAAGAAGGGGTAGAGATGAAACAAGAAGAGATCCAGATCCTCCTAGAATACAAAATCATGGTCATACAAGAACAAATCATGTCGATAATCCTATCAAAACTCTCACACAACAACTACAAGAAATGCAAACACAAATTCAAGATATGCAAAGAGGAAATGTTAGACGATACTCACTTCAAGAAATCTGTCCTTATCCATTTGATAGAAACCTAAACATGATACCATTTCCTATAGGTTTTGAAACTCCTAGATATGAAAAATATGATGGAAGCACTAACCCTCAAGATCATATATGAGAATTTTTCACAATGAGTATGAAGTTTGCACATGAGGATACCTACTTAATGAGATTATTTCCGAAAAGCTTAACTGGGCTAGGTATGGAATGGTTCTCCAAACTTCCATCTGGAATTAGATCATTTTCAGAATTGGTGGATAAGTTTGTTTCACAATACTCTTACAACATACAACATGAAATAACAATGCTAGACCTATGTAATGCCAAACAAAAGGCTAGAGAACCTTTCATGACATTTTTACAATGATGGAGATGGTTAGCCTCGCGACATCCTCGTACAATGCTAGAATACAAAAAAATGGACATATTCATCGATAACTTAAATGATCAAATGAGTTATTACTTAAAAATGCAAGGAAATCAAATTTTCAGAAAAAATGATTGATAATGGAATCAGAATGGAGGAAGCCATGGTAAAGAAAGGTGAGTTGAAAATATATAAAGGAGTCCATCCTCCTAACAACAACAATAACACCAATCACAATGATAAACCAAAGTTTTGGAATAGAAATCTAAATGTCGTCAACGATGGAATAGTGGATAACAACATTGTGAAACCAAAACAACCGATTTTTAATTTATCCACTCACTCAACAACAGCTCAACAAAACAACAATCACCAAAGAGCAACTATCAAAACTTTCTTTCAAAGACAATTTACAAACATTGGTGAACCCCTTGGATTAGCACTAAAGACACTTCTCCTAAACAAATCGATCACTTTACTAGAAGAAAGGAACTATGAACCTCAAATCAAACCACCTTGGTGGAATGATAATCAGTATTGTGATTTCCATCGAAACAAGGGACATCACACACATAGTTGTCAGAAGTTGAAACATTTCATACAAGATATGATTGATAATGGAGTAATAACAGTGGATGGACATACAACAAACAAATCTCACACATCTTTTAAAACTCCGCTTCCAAACTATGAGAAAGGTGAATCATCAACAACAAATAATGGCAAAGGTAAAGTGAAGGTAAACTACGCTCATACATATGACAATGTGGTGAATGTGATTGTAGTTAAAGGAAAAAAAAATCAAGAACATGCTCAGGCTATCACAAGAAGCAAAGCCAAAGTTGTTTTGCTGGGTCCTACAACAAACACATCATCCACTACAACAAAACAATACAACCTAGTGGAGAAATTGCAAAAAAATCCCGCACAAATATCCATCTTAGAATTTTTAAAACTTTCACCTGCACACAAAGAAATTCTAGAACGAGCATTAGTAGATACAACAGTTTCCAAAGATCTTGATATCGATCAATTCCAAACCATGGTGGGACACCTCACAACCCTTCATTGCTTATCATTCACTGAAGAAGATGACATGTCCTTACAACATCCCCACAACACTCCTTTTCATATTGAAGTCCTCATTCATAAAACACGCGTTAAACGTGTTCTAATAAATGGTGGAGCTGGCCTAAATATTTGTTCATTAAGTCTTGTTCGTGCCTTAGGATATTTAGAAGATGCAGTTGATGTCTGGAAAAAGATCACCATAAAAGCCTATGATGAAGAAGAACGTTCCTCCAAGGGAATTGTGATACTACCCATCAGAGTGGGACCTTTGCAGAAGGAAACAACATGCCAAATTCTAGACTTGGACCTATCATATAATGTACTCTTGGGAAGACCGTGGATACATGACTTACAAGTTGTACCATCAACATATCATCAATGTGTCAAATTTCCCTATGAGGGACAAGAAATCACAATCTCCGCAGATGTAAATCCATTCCAATATTGCAACAATCTAAAAATGGCTCAAGAAGTAATTGGTCCACATAATAGGGAGGCAACAACGTCAAAAACACAATCCAAGGAACAATCATTTTCCTCTATTCTATCAAGTATGGAAAAACAAATGTAGCTAAGAGATAGAGGGAACAAAGAATATTCAATATCACAATTACCACTTTCTCCTAAATCCTTTGGAAAACCATCAAACTCTAAACAACAACCAATTGTGAAACATCTTCCGATATTTGATGGAGCATTTGTTAGTGTTGGAACCCTATTAGAGGAGACATAAGATAAAGATGTGCTACAGTGGCTATACAAAGATGAATAAGTTCAACAAAAGATCAACAATGTCATAATACCTACAAAAAAGTATGGAAAAGGATTTAACATTCTCAGAAGAATGGGATATACCAGAACAGGTCCCATAGGAAAAAGAAAAGAAGGTATCTCAGAACCTATTCAACCTTACACTCAGCAGACCAATGACAAAATAGGCTTAGGGTATGGACAAGTCACTCCACTAGAAGACACATCTTTTAGTCAACAACAAGAGGAATATGAAAATAGGCAAGAACAACTGGCAGTTAAAAGGGAAGAAAAATCTGCTAAGCAACAAGCACAAGCAAACACGAAATGGCAAAAGAAGCAAGCTCCAAATCAATAAGAGAAACAAACTAAAATCATCTCTCAATCAGCATTACATCTAAATCAAAACAAGAAAAAAGCTAATATAAGTCTAGGAGAACTCATAGAAAAGTTGACAAAACTCAATCTCAGTCCCGAAGAGGTTGAATATGAAAGAAAGAAAAGTGTAGCCAGAAAAGCGGAAGAAATGTTATATGACCAAATTTGTAGACTACAAGTTGCAAGTGATACAGATTATAATGAATGGGAATGGGATTTCTATCACTCTGAAGAATCAGCTCAAGAAAATTGCTTTGAAGAAGATGTAGGAGTTGATGTAGTTCACACGTATGCAGAAAAAACGTTAGGAACTAGTTCACTTGAATTAGAATCACATTTGGCTAACTTGTACTTAACCGAGGATGATAAAGAATTTCTTACACGAGGTCATTCTAATGAGAGTATCATTCTAGACATCGATGTACATATTGAAAACTTTGATACATCTATCATGACCCTTGAAACCCTCAAAACATACCAACCTGAAGACCCTCTACCTCTAATCCACCTTGAGCTTATTGATTGGGAAAATGAAGGAAATACTGCTATTGATACCTTTCCAAATGACCATGCCATATCTATATATCTTAACGCAATCGAACCCATAATAACTCTCACCAGGAATGTCAGCAACGGATCTTCCAATCAAGTGGGTGCCAAATCTCCTAGTCGCAAAAGTGAAAATAAAGAAAAGAATATCAAGTCTAATGCCGAAAACCATTTATTGGCAACATTAGATCAAGAAAAAGTAAAAAGAAAGGACACATATAATGGTGAAAACCTCCTCAAGGTACCGAAAGATGGGAGATTTGACACTTTACCTAAGCACTATCAAGAAAGGTCATCCATTTTGATCGAACCAATAGAGGCAGTTAACATTGGTACAACAAAGCAACCAAAGATTCTTCATCCAACAACTTCTCTATCAAAAGAAGAAATGCAACAATATGTGGAATTCTTCAAATGACAACAAATCATTTTTGCATGGTCATATGCAAACATTTCAGGGTTAGATCTAGAGATTATTATGCATCACCTGAATGTTAGTCCAGGAGCTAAACTAGTCAAACAAAAGTTAAGGAAAATGCATCCTCATATTGCTCTTCTAGTCAAAGTAGAACTAAAAAAATTATTGGATGTAGGATTCATCAGACCTGTAGCATATCCTCAATGGGTATCCAACATCGTTCCTATTTCAAAACCAGATAAAAGCATCAGAATATGCATAGACTTCAGAGATCTTAATAATGCATGTCCAAAGGATGACTTTCCTTTGCCTAACATGCACATCATTGTAGATTTAACTACTGGACACTCCATGTTTTCTCTAATGGATGGCAATCAGATCAAAATAGCACCCGAAGATCAAGAAAATACAGCTTTCACATGTCCATGGGGTACTTTCTGCTGGAACGTCATGCCTTTTGGATTAAAGAACACAGGTGCTACATATCAAAGAGCTATGACAACTATATTCCATGACATGATGCATACATTCATGGAAGACTATGTGGATGGCATATTAGCTAAATCCTACAATAGAGAAGAACATATAGAGATAACTAGAAATTATCTTTGCCAGGTTAGAACAATACAAACAAAGGCTAAACCCTAAGAAATGTGCCTTTGGTGTCACTTCAGGAAAGCTATTAGGATACATTATTTCAGCAAGAGGAATCAAAGTAGATCCAACTAAGGTTAAAGCAATCATGGAAATGATATCTCCCCAGAATATCAGTCAACTAAGATCACTACAAGGAAGACTCCAGTCAATCAGAAGATTTATTGCTCAACTAGGGATAAATGTCAACCATTTACACATCTATTGCACAAACATGTTAATTTCAATTGGGACCATCAATGTGAAGAAGCATTCAACAAGATCAAGGCATATCTCATGCAACCACATGTTCTAATGTCACCAATTCTAGGAAAGCCATTATTACTCTTTGTATCAACTACCGAAGCATCATTGGGAGTTTTGCTCGCACAAGAGGATAAGGAAGGAAAAGAACGAGCCATCTACTACATCAATAGAACACTAGTGGGATAGAAGGTTAACTATTAATCAACAAAAAAAGTATGCTTGACAGTAGTTTTTGCTTCTCAAAAACTATGACACTATCTACTGTCTCACTCCATCAAGTTAATAGCTAAAATCGATCCTCTAAAGTATTTGCTCAGCAAAGCCACATTGACAGGACGACTAGCAAAATGGATCATGATTCTAAGCGATTTTGATATCGAATATGTTGACAGGAAAGCTATCAAGGGACAAGTTATTGCAGACAACCTAGCAGAAACACCCCTTCAAGATGACCATCCTCTACAGATTGAGTTTCCTGATGCTGATATCATAATAGTTACAACAAAAACATGGCAATTATACTTTGATGGTTCATATACACAACACAGACTAGGAGCAGGAATTCTATTCATCACACCACAAGGTCATACAATCCCGAAAGCATACAAATTAAGCTTTCCATGCACAAACAATATAGTAGAGTATGAAGCATTGGTAACAGGTATCAAAATGGCTGTAGAATGGAACATTACACAACTTCAGGTCTTTGGAGATTCTCAGCTCATCATTAATAAAATCAATGATGACTATCAAACAAAAGATGAAAAACTCATGCCTTACAAAAAGATGGTTGATGATTTCAAGAAGTACTTTGTAGAAATAAATTTTGAACAGATTCCAAGAAATGACAACAAAGCAGCAGACGCCATGGCTACACTTGCTTATCTATTATAGACACAAGAAAATCAATAGCATTATGAATTCTTGGTGGAAGAGTTGCTTCATCCCACCTTTAATTGTCCTGATTCCCAAACCATCTATCAACTTATTGGATATGATTCCTCCTACTATGGCCAAAATTACACATACCTGAAAGACAATACCTTACCTCCCGACTTATCGAAGAACCAAAAGAGAAACTTTATTCGCAAATCCTCCCATTTTAGTCTTGTTGCAGATACCCTATTTAAACGAGGTCTAGATGGTACTCTCTTACAATGTCTCAAACAAGAAGAATCTGAGAAGGCTTTACATGAAGTCCATAATGACATTTGTGGCACTCATTCAAGTGGTCTTACCCTTTCGAAAAAACTCATACACTTGGGCTATTATTGGTCGACTATGGAACGAGATTCTTTTTAGATAGCTAGAACATGCAAACAATGTCAGATCCATGGTAATTTGATCCATGCACCAGCACAAGAACTTCATGCTTTAGCAACATCTTGGCCTTTTTGTCAATGGGGTCTGGATTTGGTACGAAAGATAAATCCTTCTTCATCTAATGGACAAAAATTCATCCTGGTAGCTATAGAATATTTTACAAAATGGATTGAGGTTGTACGTCTCACAAACATCATAGGAAAACAAATTGCTGCATTTATCTTGAATTACATCATCTGTCGCTATGGAATACCAATGACCATTATCATGGATAATGGGCGACCATTCAAGAACCAGGATGTACAAGAGCTATGTGAGAAGTTCAAAATCTAGCATAGATTCTCCACACCATATTATCCACAGGGAAATGGGTAGGCAGAAGCATCTAACAAAACTATTCTGAAAATCCTCAAAAAGACAGTGAACGATGCTGGGAAAGATTGGCATATTCAACTAAACCCTGCTCTCTGGGCTTACCGCACTAGTATTTGCACACCAATAGGTGCCACACCTTTCTCTCTTGTATATGGATCAGAAGCCATAGTGCCAATCGAAGTAGAGATACCCACTCTATGTGTATCACTAAAAGGTCTTATCCTAGATGAAGAACAACAAGTATCTAGACTGCAAGAGTTAGAATTGATACATTAATGAAGACACAATGTCTTTGATCATTTAAAGGTATATCAGCAAAGAATGTGCCAGAGCTATAATCACAAGGTTAAACCATGATTCTTTCAAGTTGGATAACTAGTGCTAAAGGAAAATCCACGCAACCAGGTGGAGTGAGAAAAGAAAGGAGAGTTTGAACCAAACTGGTTAGGTCCATTTGTGATCACAATAGTATTTGGATCTAGAGCATATCAGTTATCAACACAGGATGATGATCAACTCGAGGAACCTATCAATAGCACGCACTTGAAGAAATTCTATGTCTGAAAAATCATAAAAATAAAAAAAAAGGGGAAAAATCAGAAAATCCAAAAACAGTGAAAAAAAATAAAATAAAATATGAGAAAGAGTGCAATAAAAAAAGATGGTGAAAACTTGGCAAATAGGTGCTATCTATCGGCTGGCTCTTCCATCTATTAGTTCATCCATCTTTCTGCTTGCATTCATTCATTTTCCATCAGTGCTGACCATCATAAAGCCTTTGTACATACGCAACATGGTTTCGATCATTGGGTATATCATAACGAATATTTTTCTAGGCTTGGGGAAAAATCCTACACCTAGCTGGGGGCAAAACTCTTGATCATTTTGAGATTAATCAAACAGGTAGAAGAAACAGTTAGACAACTCTTATCAAGCGAAAACTAAGACACATCCAACATTGAACACGAGATCAAACTATCAACTATCAAGCTATCACAAAATCAATCTAAGAACATCACACACTTTTCAGTGGATAATATCTTTTTGGATAATGATTGTAACATGATTGTTGAACTTTTCTATATTGCTTTTCGCTATCATGATTTCTAAGTGACTCCAGGATATCTTTGACTAGAGGAACAAGGAAGAAACATGATATTTTTCTTGTCTGCTGTTTGAAAATTAATCATTAATATGTTCAAATTTATCTCGGGACATGATCATCAGAATATCATTGAAGACATTTACAATTTGCGTATTGAAATGATTAATACTGCCTGTTTTATGCAAGCAACACTCAGGCCATCTCGGTTCAATTATATCTCGATGCTTGTGTTAACTTGCTATATAAAAAATCTAGGAAAATAGTGCTCAGGTCATCATGGTTTAATTATACCATCGATGTTTGCACTCACTTCCCACATTTTAAAAATCTCAATGATGACAAAAACGCAATAATCTAGTGACTGGTCCGCTCATAGCATCGCATTTGCATTAGCATTTAGCTTTCATTTCATTATTGCATGGGATCTCGCATTCTCCTTTTATCCAAGGTTAAATCTATCACAAGAATCATCAAAACATCATCACAAGTGTATACACAATCAGAATAATGAATCATATATCTCCAGATACTATCAACCCAGCCCAAATCTTATGCTATCTCCCTCAATAGAATCAACAATCAGCATATCCAAATATTTCTACAACTTGATATCAACAAACTGTTAGTTCTTTATCTAATCAACCTTATCAAATTAATTCAATCAATCAAACCTAATCGATTCTATCATGTCTTACAGGATGAATCCTTCCTGAAGCCAGACTGAATTTTGATCTTATCAATCTAATCGATCAAGATTTCTCAATCGAGCTAATAGAAGAACTCCCATTTTCATCAAACACAATTGCAGAGATTAAATCAAATCTATGGGATAGCAATTTTGCAAAAACTCCAAGGATCAATTATCTCAATTGATCTCCTGAGGGGGCATCATCGTACTGGAATTTAGCAATCAAGAGCTGGGGCATCCTATCAAACGAATATCATCATCAAAATGAGATTATTCTTTGAATCAACACGTCATCACACCTCACTTCAAAGAGGAGCAAAATGTATACAACTAAAAATGGTCTGAAGATAATTAATTAAATAAGCAATTATCTAATTAATCCCCCTTCCCAATTTAATTGAATTCACTAAACAATTTGATTAAATTCCCCTTTTCATATACTTATTAATAAATCTAAGGATTTATTTAATAGGTTAATTCCAATAATCCTCTTTAATTAATTAATTCAAATTAATTAATTCCCCCCATCAAATTCATTTCTTCTAAATCCCATAATTAATTAAAACAAATCAAATTCATGAGTTGTTGAAATGAATTAGCCTTTTCCTATTATTAAATTTTTAAATTCAAATTCTCCTAACCACCATGTCCCCTTTCCTTGAACATTTTGCCCTCTCATGAGCAAAGCTTTATGACACTTGTCACTAAGTGTTCCCTTTCATCTAACCTCTTCTAGAAGCTTCTTGACACTTGTCGCCATGGAGATGACATTGTTCCCTTTCATCCAACCCCTTTTCCTACTTGCCGCTATTTGTTCCCTTTCATCCAACCCCTTTGCCAACCTCCTCCAATTTAACCATTGATATCTTCAAATCAATTTCGACCGTTGATTCATGCCACATCATCCCTAGCATTGGAAGTCCTATAAATAGACCTCATTTTGGAGCACAAAGGGTCCCATTTTCATATCATTTTGCATCCCGATTGATTCTTCTCATTTGCATTCAAGCATTGTTACTATAGGCATCTAGCTTCTAGTTTCTCATTTCAAGCATTGTTATCATGTTCAATCTTAGCTTAATTTCATCTTCATTCTAGCTTATTTTCTAGAATAATCATGAAATCATGTAGCTTAATCATGCTATCATTTCTAGATCATGCATCTTCATCATTTAAATCCCCCATTTAAGTGTAGTCAATTCACTAGAGTTTTCATACCAAGATCTAAGAGAAAAATTCATACTCGCATTTACTGGGGGGTGATAGATCGCTTAGCTATGGTTTTGTCTTTCTTTGATTTAATTCACTAACCATTGCTTGTAATGATTTATTGAGTGCATTGTGTTTGCAGGTATAGGTACACTTCATAGAGCATGACACCACCTGATGCAGAGTGGGCAACTAGAAGAATATAAGACCCAAAATCACCCCTCTATGCCTAGTCCAAGGTCTAATACAACCCCACAACTAGGGTTCTACATGCTCTAATGACAACCAGTCACCAATTTCACTTCCAAGGGAGGGTTTGGATTGTTTCACAACTAGGAAGATTCACCCTAACCTTCCAATCAATTTTGGAAGTCTCCTTTCTGCACCTGGGTCAAGAAACCCCTATTTAGGCCTAGTTTTAGTAGTCCTGCCAGACCGGTATTTCCAACCTTATTCAAAATTATTCCAAAGAAACCTTGGAAAAAATTGTATATTTGAGTACCCTTTTTGGGCTTACATCCAATCCTAAGTGATTGAGGTTTGACTCTTCTCCAACACCTCTAAGCACCTACTATGGACACATACCTAATAGGCCTAATTGGGATTGTTTTTGAAAGCAACCACTTGAGAATGCGTTTGCAAAACTAAAATAATCACTTGGACATGCTCCCATATCCTATTTTGGACCAAATAAATCATCAAACATTTCTCCATACACTCCCTTGGTGTCTGACTGTTCATTCCTCCTTGTAGTCTAGACTAAACACATTGTCTTATTTAGCCTAGGGCTTGGTGGTAACCACACCAACCCTCACTCCCTGATTCCACCCTTTTGGAATCTAAATGTAAACAACCCTAACTTGTATTTTCCAAAAGTCCATTGAATTTCACAATGGAACTTGCAAGTTAGAGCCACATCTTGGGTGAAACCCTATGAACCGAGGTTTTGAATGATAGTTTTTCAGTAAAATGACCACTACTCACTCCAAACAATTCCAAATGGAGTCAAACCAATTGCATTAGAACCATAAATTGCACCACTACAAAAAAAATTTAAAATTTCATTAAATCAAATCCTTTTTCAGATTGCATTGTACAAAAAACTGCAGGAATTGGGCAAAATTTGAGTTTTTTTGTTGCTCAATCCACCAAATCTTTACATATATCATCCAACACTAACATGGATGATCTCAGAGGCCTAAATAGGCCTTCCCTCAATGACTATAACTATTTTAAAATGGTTATGGCCATTGGAACCTCTTTTCCATAATCGGTGGAAATGTTGCTTAGCAGCTTTGAAAAGTTGCTTAGCAACTTTTTACAACTTCGCATTTTGACCTTTTTTGTTATGCCAAAGTCCCCAATGAACTTTGTAGACCTATATTAGGCCTAAAACTATTGAAAACTACCTATCAACATGCTTCCTACACTACATGAACCCCATAGCCTAATTTGGTCTCTAGGTTTATA
Organism: Cryptomeria japonica; assembly: GCF_030272615.1. Lineage (NCBI taxonomy): Eukaryota > Viridiplantae > Streptophyta > Pinopsida > Cupressales > Cupressaceae > Cryptomeria > Cryptomeria japonica. The sequence continues at coordinate 420,120,169 of NC_081411.1, read as the reverse complement.
AATGACCTTAGAGCCAATTGGCCTTACAAATGGGTTCCTTATTGCATCAAGAGGATCCAAATTGATCCAACACACCAACCTAGGGTCTAAAACCTATTCAATACTCAACAAAAACTGGGATCAGGAGGGTGACCTGCACCACTTTTGTGATTGAGTAGTGTGCTCTAGGCTATAAGCCTTCCTGCAAGTGCAGGCCCTTATATTTTGTAATATCTCTTCATATGGCCAGTGGATTGATATCGTGGGTCACAAATCCCACCATGGTTTTTCCTCTTTTATTTTTTCCAAGTATAATTCTCTGTGTTATGGTATTCATTTGTGTGATTGGATTATTGGTTGCTTTACTTCTTTCAATCTTATATGTACCGGTATAGCAGTTGGTGAATGCATGTTTTAATAAGGTTAAAATTGATCATTCTGGTAGAACACTGATTCACCCCCCTCTCAGTATTCTTGGATTCCAACACTTAGAGGATTCCATCACCAAGGTCAATATCATCACCAACCTTACCGAGAGACCCGATGGACTTCAAATGAAGAATACCTTGCAAAAGTTCAAAGAATTATAGAAGCGAGAGTCAACTTAAAGAAAATGACACTTAGACATTTTCATATTTTCCTAGTGGCATTTTTTTATGTCTATCGACACCTTAGGTGTCATTTTGTATATGCTCATGTGCATGTTTTGGGTGCACAATTCCTAGGACAAGTCAAACTCTTCCTTTGACTGGGTCTTAGAATTAGTTGTAGTTTCCTATTTTCATGCTACACCCCTCTTCTATATATATGAGGGTTATTATTGTAATAAGGATCTTTTTTCCATCATTGTTTATGCAACAAAAACTCTGCCAAATGAAGAGAAAATTGAGACTTGGTGTTCATTTTGTAAATTTGCAATTTAATCCAAGAGAAGATAAGTTTGGCTTTCAAACCTTGTTTTGAGATCAATCCTATATATGATATAACTGTTCTTATGTCATTTATGTCATATTTTTTTGAAAGGTTAAAGTTGAGTATAGTTCTTGGTGCTAGGTATTGAAAAGATTTTTTGAGTCTTTGCAAGTAATCTTTGAGTTACTTTGAAAATTCAAGAATCGGAAATTGGTTGAGAGAGGGTTGTTTTAAATCTTTGAGCTTTTGCAAGTTATCTCTAGAATTTGTATTGGATAAGATAAAAAGTAAATTATTTCTGTTGTATGGATTATCTAGTTAGAGTAGCAGATCTTTTAATATACTTGTAAGTCTTTGAGCTGACAATATATTTGGGTTACAATGGTTGATAGGAATTAGGTATTCAAAAGAATATTTGAGGTCTTCTTGTGCACAATTCCTATCCACGGGTCATTCTTCAGAAAAAGGGAAGTAATGGAAGACTTTTCTCTTTCATAGACACTTTACTTCCTAGTTAGATTAATTTCAATATTACTGCAAAATTAGAGTTATTTTAGTTAAATAATTTGTTCTAAAAAGAGAATTAGATATAATTGGTTTTGAAAAAAGAGAACTAAGTTGTTATTTCATCTTGAAATAGTATAAATTTAGCATGTAGATAGAATAGAAAGTAATTGCAGTAGAAAGGGGGAGCCTTCCCTTACAATTATGAGAGATCATATCTTGCCTTTTGAGAGAAATTATCTCATGTGCTGTCGTGAAACTCACATTTTGTAAACCTTCAACAATTTACAAAATTTTCACCCAGCACTATACTTGTAAGTCTTTGAGCTCACAATATATTTACCGCACCAAACACATTAGGTATTCAAAAGAATCTTTGAGGTTTTCTTGTGCACAATTCCTGTCCACAGGCCATTTTTCAAAAAAAGGGAAGTAATAGAAGACTTTGTTCTTTCACGAACACTTTACTTCCTTGTTCGATTAGTTTCAATATTACTACAAAATTACCGCATGAAACATATTTGGGTTACAATGGTTGATAGGAATTAGGTATTCAAAAGAATCTTTGAGGTCTTCTTGTACACAATTCCTGTCCACGGGTCATTCTTCAGAAAAAGGGAAGTAACGGAAGACTTTGTTCTTTCACGGACACTTTACTTCCTAGTTAGATTAGTTTCAATATTACTGCAAAATTAGAGTTATTTTAGTTAAATAATTTGTTCTAAAAAGAGAATTAGATATAATTAGTTTTGAAAAAAGAGAACTAAGTTGTTATTTCATCTTGAAATAGTATAAATTTAGCATGTAGATAGAATAGAAAGTAATTGCAGTAGAAAGGGGGAGCCTTCCCTTACAATTATGAGAGATCATATCTTGCCTTTTGAGAGAAATTATCTCATGTGCTGTCGTGAAACTCACATTTTGTAAACCTTCAACAATTTACAAAATTTTCACCCAGCACTATACTTGTAAGTCTTTGAGCTCACAATATATTTACCGCACCAAACACATTAGGTATTCAAAAGAATCTTTGAGGTTTTCTTGTGCACAATTCCTGTCCACAGGTCATTCTTCAAAAAAAGGGAAGTAATAGAAGACTTTGTTCTTTCACGAACACTTTACTTCCTTGTTCGATTAGTTTCAATATTACTACAAAATTACCGCACCAAACATATTTGGGTTACAATGGTTGATAGGAATTAGGTATTCAAAAGAATCTTTGAGGTCTTCTTGTGCACAATTCCTGTCCACAGGTCATTCTTCAGAAAAAGGGAAGTAACGGAAGACTTTGTTCTTTCACGGACACTTTACTTCCTAGTTAGATTAGTTTCAATATTACTGCAAAATTAGAGTTATTTTAGTTAAATAATTTGTTCTAAAAAGAGAATTAGATATAATTAGTTTTGAAAAAAGAGAACTAAGTTGTTATTTCATCTTGAAATAGTATAAATTTAGCATGTAGATAGAATAGAAAGTAATTGCAGTAGAAAGGGGGAGCCTTCCCTTACAATTATGAGAGATCATATCTTGCCTTCTGAGAGAAATTATCTCATGTGCTGTCGTGAAACTCACATTTTGTAAACCTTCAACAATTTACAAAATTTTCACCCAGCACTATACTTGTAAGTCTTTGAGCTCACAATATATTTACCACACCAAAAACATTAGGTATTCAAAAGAATCTTTGAGGTTTTCTTGTGCACAATTCCTGTCCACAGGTCATTCTTCAGAAAAAGGGAAGTAATAGAAGACTTTGTTCTTTCACGAACACTTTACTTCCTAGTTAGATTAGTTTCAATATTACTACAAAATTACCGCACCAAACATATTTGGGTTACAATGGTTGATGGGAATTAGGTATTCAAAAGAATCTTTGAGGTCTTCTTGTGCACAATTCCTGTCCACAGGTCATTCTTCAGAAAAAGGGAAGTAACAGAAGACTTTGTTCTTTCACAGACACTTTACTTCCTAGTTAGATTAGTTTCAATATTACTGCAAAATTAGAGTTATTTTAGTTAAATAATTTGTTCTAAAAAGAGAATTAGATATAATTAGTTCTGAAAAAAGAGAACTAAGTTGTTATTTCATCTTAAAATAGTGTAAATTTAGCACGTAGATAGAATAGAAAGTAATTGCAGTAGAAAGGGGGAGCCTTCCCTTACAATTATGAGAGATCATATCTTGCCTTCTGAGAGATATTATCTCATGTGCTGCTGTGAAACTCACATTTTGTAAACCTTCAACAGCTTACAAATTTTTTACCCAGCACTATACTTGTAAGTATTTGAGTTGACAATATTCCCCCCCCCCCTTATGAGCTTGATATGCCATTATAAAGCTATAGTACAAGGCATTACACCCAAAGGTGGAGATAAATATTTTCTTATGTTTGGGATGGGATAAGTCTCGGGTGGGGCCTAAGGGGTCTAAAATTATATAGATAGATCCATTTCATGGCACTGATCATTTTTTTCTAACTAGAACTTTATGATATTGTTCACCTATTGTGAGTTATTACACTTATAAACATGAATTTTCAAGGAAAAAAACCCTACAAAACATATGGTTTGTTAGATCTCAAATAAACAGATTGGATAGGTTCTAAGTAAATGCCAACTCCTATGATCAAACCCTCCAATTTAACTTGGCCAACTTATAGAGTGAACCTATTTGGTTACTAACTCCCTCACTTTAGGCTCTGCAAGACCTAGGCGGGTATATCTATTCACTAGTGGCTTTTGATGACTAGTGCTTTTTATAGCAGATTGAGTGTCTTGATCTAAGTTCTTCCCTATCTTAGAATGACATAGGTTCCTAGGATAGGTTACTTTTAGATAAGTTCAAGATGGTTATTTGTGAAAGCTATTCGATATTTGCACTTGAAATTTATATATTTACACTATTGCTAGTTTATTCTATATTTCCTACTCAACTATTCCTATTACTTTAAAGTAAAGGTAATTGATATGCTAAAAAGTTGTGATTTGTGGATGACCAGTGTCTTTCCTGTTATTTGGGCTACAAAGTCTTATATTTCTCTAGGACTTAATGTGTGATTTGTGAGACAGTTTTTAAACTTACCCCCTTTGGTAAATTTGTCAGTTACTGTTTCTTATGAGATCTGCTAAATGTTTATATCATAAACCACTTGAATGAATTTAATCTTAACCTTAAAGGACCATCCAAGGAAGAACTACAAGGAACAATTACAATTCACAAGTAGATCCTTTTAATCCAAGTTTATAACATAGAAATATAAACTTCATTGTAAGAATACGAATAACCTTATCTACTTTAGATAATATCACAAACAACTGCCTATAGAAGATGAGATGATCCACAACACATATACAGAGAAAACAACTGATTCTATTAGAGTTTCAAAATGGTACAATAGTATGCCAGAGGCTATAGTATTTGTCTGGTATTCTATCTTCTAATTTCTCCTCTTCTTTCTCTCTCTCATATCTAAATTTTTTAACCACTTATATATGTGGTTGAATGGGCACCATACCCCTTTTGGGGTGAAAAGTCACAATTTTACATTAAAATTAACAAAACCCTTTGAAATTAATATGCAAACTAGTTAGTCAATAACCTTTCTTTAAGATATCTTTCGGGTTTTCATTTGGTCGGCATTCTTAAACTTCATATATGAATCTGATTTTTTTTGTGGTAGTAGTAAACTTCTACTTCTAAAATGGGTCTTCATCAGACGTGACATTTTCATACATTTTCATTCCAAGTCGACATCTTCTTTCATGCAAGTTGAAATAACAGGCTTTTCAGCCTTCTTATGGTCTTTAGTATGGTCTACAACCAAAAACACATTTTACACATTTAATATTTTTATTGGAGCTTGGAAACTTGATTTTCTGAAATGGGTATTTCTTATATTTTCATGTTTCATTCATTTTAATTCTCTGTTCATATCATCTTTTCTACAAATCAAAAACACTAGTCTTTCATGGGGTCCATTGGAATTAATTTATTCAAATCCTCCTTTACTCTAGGTGTTCAAATCATTAATCATGCATTATGTGTCATTTACATGAAGTGACCACCATTTTAAATAGTAGGGTGCTTGAAATTACTTGTAAATTTGAAGCCCTAACAATGGCTCTATCTGGGGATGTATGCCCCTTGTGGGCATAGTAAGAATCCAATTTTCTCTGGTAGAGTAGACCATTGTCAATCACCCCCCTTCTGTAGATTATGTTAAAACTACATCTAGTGGCCCCAAGGCCCCCATAAGTGAGTACTAATTTACTCCTATATCAAACACCTGATTTTCATCATGTGACAATATATCAATTATGAAAACACCACATGTATGTAGTGCATTATTCCTATTCATTACACTATCAACACTCCATATTTTGTAATTAAGTCTATGCTAAAAGTTTTTGTTATAAGGTGATATACTGTCTCTTCATGCATTTGGTGTGTTGTTGTGACTTCCCCTATTGCTTGCCTCATATTTCACTGTAGACTCAAGGGCTCTTCTTGAATAATAATTATAGTATTTATGTTCTATCCCTATTTTATAGGGGTGTCTCATACTATCTAGCTGGCATTGTTCTTCCCCCTTTATTTTATCCTCAAGTAAAATTGTCTTAACAGTATCACCATCAGGCCTCAAAAAATAACTTCTTTCCTCCCTCAGTCCTGATCCATAATGTGATTTGTTGTCACCATGAACATTTTGGGAATTACCCTTGGGTGGGGTTATTTCTATGTGATGATCACGTAGAACACCTTTATCTGATTTACCTTCTTCTTGAAATTCCTTTTCCTCTGTGGTATTGTCCATACTATCAGAACATTCTTCTTCTTCATATAGTGGATTTGGGAATATATAGAAGTCTCTATCAGGTACACTATGGCAATATATCTTCTCATCATTGCTATTTGTATCATCATAGAGAGGATTTTCATAAATTTTAAAATTATCTTCACATCTATAAGTCCCTTTAACCTATACGTCATAATATATGTTCTCTTTGTAGGGGAACTCATCATGTGAAGCCTTTTCTGAACTACAACCTTCTTCTATCATGTCTTCATACCATTGATCTGAAATTTTTTTGAGCTTATTTCCAGGTGCACATGTACCTTCTATTTGTTGTCCATGATGCACCTCTTCCGTCTTCTCTGCACTTCTTTGATACTCTCTATCCAAAAGACCTAAAATTTGCTCACTATTGAGCAAACATTCTTCTTCCTCTTTGTTACTGATACAAGTTTTTGTTCCTATCAAAATATACTCATGGTTTTTAGGTATGGATGAATCAACCATTTGTTCCCTGTCAGACAAGTATATTTCTTCACATGGAGATAATTTTGTATCATCACCATCAACAATAATCTCCTCAAGTTCTGAATCATAGTCAAATATATCATCCATTGCTTCTTCATCAGATGGGCCTTCAAAAGGGACAAGTAATTCTTTTGTACAGTCATCTTCATGTTAATCTCTTGTTTTGATGTTACTCTTCTCAGACATAACATGTAGGTTTTTATTCAATTCTTTAAAAATTGAACATGTTGATTCCAAACTGTCAGGCCCACATTCATGATCAATTCCTCCAGTATAACTGAATTAAGTTGGATATTATCAGGCATTTGGAAATAAGTCACCATTATTATGCCAATCAGTTTTTCTATAGATTCACCTTCCTTTCTTCTTATGTTGTAGATTGCATTGCCACAATCATAATCCGATTGAATCTGATTTTGGTATGGAGAACCAATTGAAGGGCTAGTGGCTAAAGTGTTGTACTCGATTACACTATAGAATTATTCCATGAACCACCACTTAAGTTCTTCCCATGATGAGATACTTTGTGGGGGTAACAAGCTGAATGACTACTCCGCAACATCATCCAATGTTAGCACAAACCATTTCATGATCGTTTCTTTTGAGTAGATTCTGAAGGTCTCAATAAACCAATAAAATGATTTTAGATGCCCAATTGGTGACTCCCTTTCATCTCCATGGAACCTTGGCATATGGATCTTCAACTCACAGGGAAATGCATATGGATACTCAGGGATGTTACCGAAATCCAATGGCTTAAAACTTCTTGGAATATTAATGCCTCTTTGTGGCTGTGGTTGCCACTGTGCATATTTTTCTGAAGATGCTTCTCCATAAATATATGGATATTGAAACATACTGAATGCAACTGATCTTTTTCATTTAATTTTTCTTTTTACAGAGTCACCACCTCTTTCATAGAGGACATAAGTTATTTCTTTCTTCTGAGTTCTCTCCCACAATGGAGTCTTAATAATTCTTCCCTAGCAGAGTCGCCAATCTGTTGGATCTCAAATCAACAGATTGGATAGGTTCTAAAGAAATGCCAACTCCTATGATCAAAACCTCCAATTTGACTTGGCCAACTTATAGAGTGAACCTATTTGGTTACTAACTCCCTCACTTTAGGCTCTGCAAGACCTAGGCAGGTATATCTATTCACTAGTGGCTTTCGATGACTAGTGCTTTTTATAGCAGATTGAGTGTCTTGATCTAAGTTCTTCCCTGTCTCAGAATGACATAGGTTCCTAGGATAGGTAGCTTTTAGATAAGTTCAATATGGTTATTTGTGAAAGCTATTCGATATTTGCACTTGAAATTTATATATTTACACTATTGCTAGTTTATTCTATATTTCCTACTCAACTATTCCTATTACTTTAAAGTAAAGATAATTGATGAGCTAAAAAGTTGTGATTTGTGGATGACCAATGTCTTTCCTGTTATTTGGGCTATAGAGTCTTATATTTCTCTAGGACTTAATGTGTGATTTGTGAGACGGTTTTTAAACTTACTCCCTTTGGTAAATCTGTCAGTTACTGTTTCTTATGAGATATGCTAAATATTTATATCATAAACCGCTTGAATGAATTTAACCTTAACCTTAAAGGACCATCCAAGGAAGAACTACAAGGAACAATTACAATTGACAAGTAGATCCTTTTAATCCAAGTTTATAACATAGAAATATAAACTTTACTGTAAGAATACGAATAACCTTATCTACTTTAGATAATATCACAAACAACTACCTATAGAAGATGAGATGATCCACAACACATATACAGAGAAAACAACTGATTCTATTAGAGTTTCAAAATGGTACAATAGTATGCCATAGGCTATAGTATTTGTCTGATATTCTATCTTCTAATATTTGTGGGGTCTCAAGAAATATTTGTGAGACTCCCACTACTTAATATTAGTGGTAAGTTAACTCCCTCGAAACTAGAAATTTATTGCTCACTAACTAGAACATCTAAGTAAGCTTGATGTCATGTATAATTATCCATGTGCATAAGATAATATCTACACTAACACCCCCCTTAGGTGTAACTAAAGTGAGCACAAAGAAATTAGGTCCTAACTACTAGACCTAATGAGGTAGATACAAATATAATCTCTCATTAACTGGAGAAAGGGAGAAAACCTCGTACGATAAAATTCCCTCATCCCCCCAAAAGATTAAAAATAAGAAGAGAACTAAAAGCCAAGCCCCCCTCGCCAACTCTACCCCCACAACAAAAAAAGAGAGAAAAAGTTGATGTTGTGGAAGTAGATTACACCCAAGAAGAGTTCATAGTTGAATGAACTTGCTCTTAATAAAAGTCTTGGTGAAAATATCAACAACCTACTCTAAAGATTAGCAAAAAATTATGTTCATGATTTGACCATGAATAAACTCTCAAATATAATGCATGTGGACTCCTATCACTACTGTATTTGACTATAAATTCTAACAAATGTTTGGTGACATATTGAAAAAATATTGTTGACTTACCAACAAAACCTTGGCTTAAATTTCATCCATGTAACGACCAATTCATATACATCGAAACCACGACCCAGAATCGTCGGTCAGCGCCAAGGAAAATGTTTGCGGTGTTTGTCGTAAAATTACCCCAAGTTACGTCGCACAAGCGACGTAATTACGTTTCCCAAATTCGTCCATCTATCGATGAAAAAGACCATGAAACTTTGTAGAAATCCCATTTGAAATCGTCAAAAAAACACCGAACTGTCATCCATTTTTTCAATGAGGTGGAGCAAACCTTCATTGTCATTACAATGAAAACAATTTCGTGTGTACAACAACCTCATCACAAAATTTTGTGATTCATCAGGCTATGTTCGTCGAAATTTCAATGAAACCCTCCAATTTAAAAAAAATGGAAAGTGTGCCTCAATATTATTGGCTTGAACCCCCTGAATGGGAAAATTGGTGTAAAACCCAAGAATGTCATACCGATGATAATTTTGATCTTCTAAGTTTAGTCTGTGATCGTATCGAGATAACTCGGTCGATGAGAAGCTAGGAATAACTGATCGAAACAACTTTGAGAATCAGTGTACCCCTTTCAAGTTATCTCGATAGTATTAGCTTGGCCAATGAGTTGTTGTTTGGGATAGCTATTCCGATGAAGTATTTTCAGAATGACTTGTGTTGTTGGGATGGTCTCTAAATGTCATACCGATTGTGTTACCTATTCCGATAGAACCATCCTTTTGATGATCAATATAGCTATGTTGAAAAGGTCATCTTTGTGGAAGTTTGTTTATCGGTATAAAATATGTTGATAATCTCAAGGACTTTGGAGTTGTGATTTCGAAATAAGTATGCTGATGCATGTTCATGTTGGGTCATCAGAATAGTTTGTATTGACAGGATAGTTTCTAGAAGTTAATCTGATAGTGTTGGATGTGACCCATCTTCTTGATTGGAATGCATTGTAGGTCAAGGATGGGAAGCTTTCTATGGAGCCCGTGTGCATTCTACAACATCGAGGTTTGACCCTCAGGGTTCGTACCATCGACCAGGTAAGGGTCCTATGGGATCCAAATGATGAGACCTCGACTACATGGGAGGATGCAACGAAGATGAGAGAGCTTTATTCTTATCTTTTTTAGGCTTCCAGGAGTAAGCCTAGTTTTGGGGGGGAGGATGTAGTACCCCTCCCTTGATTAGACTTTTTAGATTCATGTTTTGACTTTAGTTGACTTTTTTAGTGGATATTAGTGGATACATTATATTGTGATATTTTACTCAAACATTATGCTATGATGTGTTATGTTTTAATTTGAGTTGCAGTGTATGTTGTTCATGCAATATTTCCTTATTGATAGTTAAATGTTATTGTATTGGATTACTGACATGGACTAACACATTTATTTTATGAGTGCGATGTGTTATATAAATATTTCATGTTTGTAAGTGTATGGGGTGTGAGGAGATGATTTTCCTTCACTCACTTTGGTGAGACAGGGAACGTCACGATTCTCCTTCACCAGTGTGTTTACTGTGGTTGTATATATATGCATATGTGGTTCGTTGATGCAGGGAATTACAGGTATAAGTACCATGTAGGTACATGGTATCAACGCATCATCTCCACCTGGCTTCACAGGTCTAATCGTACCTTATTGACCTGATGGAAGCGAAGGAGATAGTTGTAAGGCCCTACATTTTAACCTTAGCCTAGCTCAATAGTGAGCATTGTCAGTCGCCTGTCAGTTCCCTATGTTTGGTATGCGGGTCATGTGTTTATTTGGTTTAATTGAGTTGCGTGTTATGCGTTTTGTGAAGTTAATTATTAAATATTAAAGTATTTATTTAGTTAATGTGTTTTATTTTCATATTTAAATAAATGGATAAAAGTTAGCTATACCCCTTAGTATTATAAATTGTTAAATCAATTGGTTCAATTCATTAAATTAGGGAATTTGATTAATTATTATTTTAAATTGTGAAATCAAATCATGTGTATGCTTTTTTGAAAAGATTAAATAGAATTTTTAAAATAAAATATCTTCCTCATTGACTTTTTGAAATAGAAATTTTAGATTTAATTTAAATTGGAAAAAGGAATTTTGAGGAGAAAGGCATTTTTGGAAATGCACTTTATGAGAAAAGTTTTGATTGGTTAGAAATAATTTTAACATAGAATATACTTTTAGGTTAAAATTTTTCTATTTATCTGTGTTTTTCATGGGAAGAAAGAAGGAAGAGTTTTTGGTTGGAAATTTGGTCTTCATCTCTGGTGAAGGAATTTGTTCAGTTGCAGGATATAGCTCTTCTTAGATTGTCTTCCAGAATTGCTTATTAAGGTTGGTTTGTAAAAACCTCTGTTTTCAACGTTTATTTGATTTAAGAAATATCTGTGTGTGTGTGTGTGTGTGTGTGTGTGTGAATTCATCTTCTTGCAAACTCATTGAAGTTTTTGTTTGGAAAAGGAAGGGTTGCATTTTAAACTTGAAATTTAAACCCTCTTTTGTTTCATTTCGAATTCTCCAATCAATTTCTGATTTATTTGTTAAAAGAATTGGTTTTCAAATTAGAATTTGTGAATGGTTGTTCACTGTGTTTTGGAAAAAGAGTTCATTTTAGAAGTTTTCAATTTGTTCATAAAATAGAAATTTAGTATGTTTGTTGAGAGATTGATTTGGGGAAAAGTTATAATCTTTTAAAATTCACCCCTATATGGGGTTATGCTGGCAAAATTTGCCCAAATTTGGTTGCCTGGGAATGGAAATGGTTTTAAAAATAAAATTATCCTTTCTCTGTTAATTGTCTCAAAAAATTTCTGAGTATGCTTGATTTGGGGGTTTGTGTTAAAAAAATAAAGATGAAAAAGAAAAAAAAACTAAATTTCCTGTTATCATTTTCACTCAAAAATGTTTTCTGAGTTTATGTGGTTTCTGGAAATGTGTTGTTGAAGAATTTTAATTTTTTTTTTTTTTTTAATATTTAAAAAAAAAATTATTTTAATAGGGTGTGGGTTTTGGAGTGTCGTGGACTCCACGATCCCATGGCTGGGGAGTCGTGGCTTCCCCAAGCCATGGGGAGGATCCATGGTAGTGGAGGCCATGTCATGGCCTTCACACAACCATGGGTTGTGGGGAGACCACAACATGGTCCCCCCAGCCAACACTCCACCCCTTTGAAAAGGGGTCCCACATGGCTATAAGAACTCACGTTGGGGTGGGTTTTTTTAAAGTTTTATTTATTAAAATTTTTTATTGTTTATTTATTTTTGTTTTGATTAATATTTAATTTTTTTTATATATATATATATATATATATATATATATAATTAGTGGTTAAAAAAAAATGTTATTTAGAAAATTGAAATTGGAAAATGAAATATAGTTATTATTGGGAATTGAATTATATATATATAATCAGGGTGGCAAGCCACATATATATAAATACAATAATAGGATACAAATCTGGTTCGACAAGCATACTGGTAGGAAAGAACCAGAAAAAAGAAAACCTCTGGTTATAGCTTCAATTTCAAGCGAAATCCCCTAAAAACTAATGCTAACCTAATGAAGCTAAATTAGTGAAATGATAGAAATATCATTTTTACAAGACCAAAAAACCAATTTTTGCAATTGGCTACAAGACAACATTACTGACTTGATCTCGTTGCATTCCAAAAATATTAACTTGGGATAGTTAATACTGCACGTAGGCTTATAATTTTGCAACCTGGCCATCCTCAACAATTTTAAAAATAGAGAGCCATCAGACATCCATAATTATGCCCTTCAAAACATGTAACAAAATTTAACATCTGGTTTACTCATCCATCGACTAGACGTTTGATGTTCTTGCACCATTCCCGTGTCAACTGTAGGTGGAATTTGAACTGAACCTGCAGCTTCATTGGAGCCCTACGATACCATAGGCCCTAAGGAAAAATACAAATCTGGCACTACTGGTTGCAGGGGTGGATTCACCTCGGGGGGTTCGACATTCAACAGAATTAATAGGGCATTCAATTTTTTCTTAACCAAAGTAACCAATTATTGCCCTATTTCCCTACGATGCCTATCCAAAGCACTTTGGATGTAAGAAAAGTTCTGCATCTCCAGCGTGTGTTTAATGTTGTCATAAATTGACACAAAGACATGTTTGGATAGGAGTAAATGCCACAAGAAAATGCCCCCAATGTGGGCGTTACCCTCCCATAAGTCATATCTTTGGACTGCAAGAAGTTTATTGCCAAGTAGAAAGACATGCTTGACAACTTTGGCAACAATTAGCTCAAGCATTGAAAGGGATTGGAGCAAATCAAATGCGTTTGACAAGAAAATAGAGATAAGTTGTGAAGGGAAGATGGCCCATCTTGCCCGAGAAAACAAGATTTCTTCACCAATCACCCGCTTGAAGACTCTGTAGTTGCATGACAAATAAGTCGTGTGCTCTCCGCGACATGTTGCGCAAGTAGAATCCATTTGCAGTCTTCCTTCCCTTGAAGCCGACGAGACCTATTCTGATGTTCTGTTTGTTTTCCCTCTTCAAAACTTGTGTTATGCACAAACTAGTTTAGCTTACGAGGGAAAAATTCCTTTGAGATGGAGGAAGTCACATTTAATAGCCAACCCATCCACCTATGTTATAATTATGAACTCTTCTTGCTTGCAAGAATTCACATGTGACAACTTTGCTTAACCATGTACGAGGTGCTATCAGATTACATCTCACACTCGCCAAGGATAAAGTCATGTATGCAAGGATGACGAGGGACTAATTTAAGACATATTGCACATGCGATCGTGCTAAGCAATTAAATCACCCTGGTTTGAAATCATACCTGCAAGTGTAATTAAATGGCATTTAAATGATTAAACATGATGGTTACCATGTCTCATCACACATGAAATCTCATCCCAAAGAATGTTTTTTAATTGTGTAAATTCGTTTAACTCATGTTCATCCTTGATCGATTCAATTTGAAGACCATCGCAGCCCATGTTTGCTAATATGTCTGCCATCTTCTTACCTTCTCTGTAAGTGTGCGAGATATGAAATACCTCAAATTAATCTAGTAGAGTCCAAACTTATCCAAGAATATAGTTGATCCTCAAATTTAATGATTTCCTTTGTATGCAGGCATTAATAATAAGAGAGGAATCCACTTCAACATGAACTTTTAGAAAATCCAATTTCTTTGCAAGGATCAATCCTTCCAATAATGCTTGCACCTCTGCCACATTATTAGATCCTGGAGGCAATATAGAAGATTTAAATGCTTTTAAATCTCCCATATAATCCCTAATAAAAACTCCAGCCCCTAAGTCAGTTGGGTTCCCTCTTGATGAACCATCAAAGTTAATTTTGACAAAATCTCGATGAGAGGGTTGCCATGAATTAGTTGAGTTAGCCATGGTGAAATCCAGGCTAGTGGAGTAGAACCTCATCTGAGCTCATGGTGGTCAGTCTAGAGTTTAGATTGGGAGTGTGTCTTTTAGTGGGTCTAAATCTAGAGGGAATTAGTCCCAAGCTGTTGTACCTTACAGGAGTTTTCAGACATCTGCTAAGGGTGGGCAACAACAATACAGTTTTCTATTGAGGCCGAAACAATTTCAAGGCCAGCAGGGGGACAACTCTCAGTCTAGGAAGAACAAGAATTGGCAGAGGAATAGGAAGAGTTTCCCAGGGAAGTCCTCTCAGAGTGCTTCACAGGCCCCTAGTAGGGGAAGTTTCCAACAGTCCAGTGGGTTGATTGGAGGTATGGGACCTGGTAGAGGAGCTTTCTTCTCCTATGGTCAGTATGGCCACATAGCTGCTCTATGTTCACAACGCTATCATCAAACTGGTAGTCAAAGATCGATAACGCTAGAGCCTATAGTTGGGGATGTAGGTAGATCCCATAGAGTTTTCATGGCAGTTCATGACTGCCAAGAGGAGCACTAGGGCACAATGATTGAGACTACAAGTGTGCTCGGTGGTATTTCTATCTCAGTGTTATTTGATGTGGGTGCTTCTGATTCTTTTATATCTTCCTCCATTGTGGAGTGTTGTGGGCTCGTGTCTGCTAGACAGACAGATAGGTGGCAAGTAGAGTTGGCTACTGGGTTTCGTGTGGTCGTAGATTCCTTCAATCCTAGTTATGAGTTGGACCTAGGACCCTTTGCTACCTCAGTTGATCTTCAATTTATTACTTTGAGATCTTATGGAGTTGTGATGGGGATGAATTGGTTAGCATCTCACAATGCTATAGTAGACTGTAATTAGAAGATAGTGGAGTGTCTAGATGATCATGGCAGGAAAGTTACGATAGTTGGTATTCCTAGACCTATTTCCCTTCATATGATATTTGCTATGCAACTTAAGTAGTGTATGAGTCAGGGATGCCATCTTTTTGCAGTTTCTCTTAAGGACATGGATGAGGAGAGAAGTAGGGAAGTTTCTCTTGATAGTCACCCCCTTCCTCAAGAGTATGTCGATGTATTTCCTATTGACATTCCTAGTATGCCTCTAAAGCAAGATATTGACTTTCGCATTGATTTAGTTCTTGGAGCAGAACCTATTTTGAGAGCACCATATCAGATGACCACTCAGAAGTTGAGTGAATTGAAGTTGTAGATGGAGGAATTGTTGGCCAAGGGGTTCATTCATCTTAGTGTTTCTCCTTGGGGTGCGCTAGTTATCTTCATTAAGAAGAAGGATGGTTCTCTTCAGTTATGAATTGCTTTCCAAAAGTTGAATAAGGTAACCATCAGGAATCGATATCCATTGCCTCATATAGATGATCTCTTTGATCAGGTAAAGGGAGCCAGGGTGTTCTCTAAGATTGATCTGAAATTTGGGTATCATCAGTTGCACATTCATGATGCATATATTCATAAAATAAATTTTCATACCTATTATGGTCACTATGAGTTCACAGTGGTGCCATTTGGGTTGACGAACATGCCTTCAGTTTTTATGAGCCTCAAGAATGGGGTTTTCCGCACCTACCTTTATTGTTTTGTCCTTGTGTTCTTGGATGATATTTTGATTTAATATAGATCTATGGAAGAGCATGAGGGCCACTTGCGATAGGTATTGCAGTGCTTGAGGGAAAATCACCTTTATGCCAACTTGGCGAAGTGTGATTTCTTCCAATAGGAGGTGAACTATCTTGGTCATGTACTTTCAGGAGAAGGTGTATCTGTGGATCCTTCCAAGATCCAAGCTATTGTAGATTGGCCAGCGCCGACTAATGTTTCTGAGGTTCAGAGTTTTATAGGTTTGGTTGGATATTACCATCGCTTTGTTTAGATTTTTTCCAGGATAGGTCATTCAATCACTTCTCTTCAGAGGAAAGGGAAGAATTTTGTTTGGTTAGAACAATGTGAGACAAATTTTCATACTTTAAAAGCACTCCTTGTTGGTGCTCCAATTTTGGCAGTTCCTAATCGATCTAGAGATTTTATTGTTTGCACAAATGCCTCTTTAGAAGGTATAAGAGCAATGCCAATGCAAGATGGCCGTTTGGTAGCCTATGAGTCTCGCAAACTCAAGGACCATGAGCTGAACTATCTAGTTCATGACATAGAGTTGGCAACTGTAGTTCATGCTTTAGTGAGGTGGTGACATTTTCTATTAGGGCGTCGGTTTGAGCTGCATAGTGATCACTGTAGTTTTAAGTACATATTCATGTAGCCGAACTTGAATGCTCGACAATGAAGATGGATGGAATTCCTCTGCGAGTATAAATTTGAGGTTTGATATATTTAGGGGAAAGAGAATGTAGTGGAAAATACTTTGATTTGTAGGTGGCATGAGGTTGCAGCATTATCCCTTGGGGTGGATTTGAGAGAGAGAATCCTTGGGATTCTTCCTTAGGACACCTGGTATCACGAGGTTAGACTGAGACTGAAAGGCCATTAGAGGGTAGATATTTTAGGTATAACCTTGAGACAGATGGTCTTCTTTGACATCTTGGGTGGATCTATGTACCTCCTTTGGATGGACTTCGTGTTTTGACCATGACGGAGACCCATCATGCACCTTATTTGGCACATCCTGGTGTCAAGAAGATGGACACAGATCTTAAACAGATATATCATTGGGTTGGTATGAAACGTGACATTGTTGACTTTGTGTCGAAGTGTTTAGAATGTCAACGGGTAAAGACGAAGCATTAGCACCCTGCAGGGCTTTTACAACCTAATTTGGTACCAGATTGGAAATGGGATATCATTTCCATGGATTTCATAGTCGGGTTGCTTGTTTCTTCGCGTCGTCATGATGCCATATTGGTCATTGTTGACAGATTGACCAAAGTTGCTCATTTTATTCCTATTTGATCTTCCTATACAGTAGCAGTGGTGGCATGAGTTTTCATGGAAGATGTGGCGAGGCTTCATAAGATTGCTAGGCAGATCATTTGACATAGAGATTATGTCTTTACTTTAGTACTGTGGATGTCACTTCAGCATGCTTTAGGGACCCAGTTGAACTTTAGTTCAACTTATCACCCAAAGACCGATGGTTAGATTGAGCGTGTGAATCAGGTTTTGGAGGACATGCTTCACATGTATGTTATGGACCAACAGTCGCACTAGGAGGAATATCTATATCTAGTGGAGTTTGCTTATAACAATGGATATCATAGCTCCATAGGCATGTCTCCCTTCCAGGCATTGTATGGTTGTTCTTGCCGTACTCCTTTGAGTTGGGATCGGTTAGAGGAAAGGGTGCGTATAGGACCAGATATGCTTCGAGAGATGGAGCAGCAAGTTGAGAAGATTTGTGGGCATTTTGTAGCTCCATAGGATAGGCAAAAGAAGTATGTCAATGCTCACAGAGTGGATCATCAGTTTTCTATTGGCAACCATGTATTCTTGAGAGTGTGTCCATGAAAGATTCTGATCTGTTATGGAAAGGGTTCTAAGTTGGCGCCTCATTTTGTTGGCCCTTTTGAGATCCTTGAGAGGATAGGACCTATTGCCTACCGTCTTGCCCTGCCACCAAGTCTATCTTGCATCCATGATGTTTTTCATGTTTTAGTTCTTGGACCTTATCATCCTGATGTGACCCATGTTCATGATTAGAACACATTGTAGGTCAAGGATGGGAAACTTTCTATGGAGCTCGTGCGCTTTCTACAGCGTCGGAGTTTGACCCTTGGGGGTCATACCATCGACCAGGTAAGGGTCCTATGGGACCCAAATGATGAGACCATGACTACATGGGAGGATGCAGTGAAGATGAGAGAGCTTTATTCTTATCTTTTTTAGGCTTCCAAGAGTAAGCCTAGTTTTGGGGGGGAGGATGTAGTTCTCCTCTCTTGATCAAACTTTTTAGATTCATGTTTTGACTTTAGTTGACTTTTTCAGTGGATATTAGTGGATACATTATATTGTGATAATTTACTCAGACGTTATGCTATAATGTGTTATGCTTTAATTTGAGTTGCAGTGTATGTTGTTCATGTAGTATTTCCTTATTGATAGTTAAATGTTATTATATTGGATTATTGACATGGACTAACACACTTATTTTATGAGTATGATGCGTTATATACATGTTTCATGTTTGTAAGTGTATGGGGTGTGAGGAGATAATTTTACGTCACTCACTTCGGTGAGACAAGGAACGTCACGATTCTCCTTCACCGGTGTGTTTACTATGATTGCATAATATGCTTATGTGGTTCGTTAATGTAGGGAATTGCAGGTACAAGTACCGTGTAGGTACGAGTATCATCTCCACCTAGCTTCACAGGTCTGAGCGTACCATATTGACCTGATGGAAGTGGAGGAGATAGTTGTAAGGCCCTACATTTTAACCCTACCCTAGCTCAATAGTGAGCATTGTCAGTCATCTACCAGTTCCCTATTTTTGGTGTGCGGGTCATGTGTTTATTTGGTTTACTTGAGTTGTGTGTTATTCATTTTGTGAAGTTAATTATTAAATCTTAAAGTATGTAATTAGTTAATGTGTTTTATTTGCATATTTAAATAAAAGGATAAATGTTAACTAGACCCCTTAGTATTATAGATTGTTAAATCAATTGGTTCAATTCATTAAATTAGGGAATTTGATTAATTGTTATTTTAAATTGTGAAATTAAATCATGTTTATGGTTTTTTGAAAAGATTAAATAGAATTTGGAAAAAAAAATATCTTCCTTGTTGACTTTTTGAAATAAAAACTTTAGGTTTAATTTAAATTGGAAAATGAAATTTTGAGGAGAAAGACATTTTTGGAAATGCACTTTATGAGAAAATTTTTGATTGGTTAGAAATAATTTTAACCTAGAATAGACTTTTAGGTTAAATTTTTCTATTTATTTGTGTTTTTCATGGGAAGAAAGAAGGAAGAGTTTTTGGTTGGAAATTTGGTCTTCATCTCTAGTGAAGGAATTTGTTCAGTTGCAGGATATAGCTCTTCTCAGATTGTCTTCCAGGATTGCTTATTAAGGTTGTTTTGTAAAAACCTCTGTTTTCAAAGTTTATTTGATTTAAGAAATATCTGTGTGTGTGTGTGTGTGTGTGAATTCATCTGCTTGCAAACTCATTGAAGTTTTTGTTTGGAAAAGGAAGGGTTGTGAGAAGGAAGGGTTGCATTTTAAACTTGAAATTTAAACCCTCTTTTGTTTCAATTTGAATTCTCCAATCAATTTCTGATTTATTTGTTGAAAGAATTGGTGTTCAAATTAAAATTTGTGAATGGTTGTTTATTGTATTTTGGAAAAAGAGTTCATTTTAGAAGTTTTCAATTTGTTCATAAAATAGAAATTTAGTATGTTTGTTGAGAGATTGATTTGGGGAAAAGTTATAAACTGTTAAAATTCACGCCTGTATGGGGTTATGCTGGCAAAATTTGCCCAAATTTGGTTACCTAGGAGTGGAAATGGTTTTCAAATTTTTTTTATCCTTTCTCTTTTAATTATTTCAGAAATTTTTTGAGTATGCTTGATCAGGGGGTTTGTGTTTTGAAAAAAATGATGAAAAAGAATAAATTAAATTGTTGTTATCATTTTCACTCAGAATTTTTTTGTAAGTTTATGTGGTTTCTGGAAATGTGCTATTGAAGAATTTTAAAATTTTATTTTAAAAAAAAAATATTATTTTAATAGGGGGAGTCGGGGTGTCATGGACCCCAAGACCCTATGGCTGGGGAGCCATGGCTTCCCCAAACCATGGGGAGGAGAAATGGTAGTGGAGGCCATGTTGTGGCCTTCACATAGCTATGGGATGTGGGGAGACCACGACATGGTCCCCCTAGCCAGTGCCCCACCCCTTTGAAAAGGGGTCCCACGTGGTTGTAAGAAGTCACATGGGGGTGGGGTTTTTGTTTTTAAGTTTTATTTATTAAATTTTTATTTATTTTTTAATTAATATTTAATTTAATAAATGTTATTTCATAAATATAATATATATATACACACACACATGTATATTTTAATTATTGGTAAAAAAAAATAATAATATGTTATTTAGAATTTTGAAATTGGAAAATGAAATATAGCTATTATTGGGAATTGAATAATATTTTTTATTTTAGTGAAATATAAATATTAGTTGAATAAGTATATAAGTTAATTTATATTTTTAAATGTATAGCAAATATGTATAATTATATAAATGAAATTTTTAATTTTTTTAATTTTTTATTGATAACTACTAACCAGAAGGGGGTTAGCTCCCTTACATTTATCCAGACCGTAGAAAGTACTGGTCTAATACTTTGTAGAAACCTTAATGGATAGACTAAACCTAGAGTGCCTGAAGGATGACCACCATCCTCTCTCCGATTTCCATTACTTTCATCGTAGAGGCATCCAAGAGCCAACATTCTTCCGAGTTCAACAACCTTTGGAAAGGGGCTAGGTCCCTATTGATTACCCTGATTCGATACACCTCCCAAGCCTCTTCAATGAAAGTCTTCTTCTTCTCCTTTTCTGTCTTCTCTCGGTCGTCACCCATATTCTCCTAGTCAGAGTCCTCATCAGACTCCGAGGGGACGTAGTTGGCGGCACTAAAATACATGCCTAATAAACTTGCCCACTTTCCTAAAACTAGATTTAGAATTTCATTTGCAACCACCTGCCCATCTATAGTGCAAATAAATCCATCAATATTTTGAATACACATCTCCTTAGAATCCAAGATATGCATCATAGGGCAGATCACTGCCTCATATATGCAACCATCGCACCAAGGCTAGCGAAAACCAGCCTCCATACCGCATCAATGAATCTCTTGTTTGCATGAAATAACCTCCTACATTGCACTTGGAAGGTCTCATCTCTACACATGAAGCTTAAGCCAAAATGATGCACCATGCCTACAACTAAAGTGATACACCTTGCATGCCTTCTTTCTTCTATCAGGCCTCCCTTTATAAAGACCAATTCTGCTTTTTTATGTGATGCAATCTTGTATTGATATGTCCAACTTTGACATCCAGTCTGTTCTAGTACTAACTATCTCAACCAAATCCATAACTTGATCTTCCTTGAGACACTGCACTATACTTTGGCATATGATTTCATTTGTAAAAGCTTAAACTGCTTCATCTCTAAGCTCAAGATGAATAAGGAGAGATTTTGGGCATGGATCAATCATATTTCCCCTACGATCTATAGTGAGTTGTTCCATCATCCTTAACCAATGCCAGTTCTGTTGTTCTGTTGTTCATGTGCCATGTCATTCCTTACAATCCTCACAAGATCCTCTCCCTGTGCTTCGTGAATAATATTTTATTTTTCACACTTTGACTTGACACCCGCATTTGCCAAATAGTCTGCACCATGATTAGCTTCCCGAAAGATGTGATTTAATTTGTACTCCGGTATTTGTTTTAAAAGTTCTAAAATGAATTTTAGAATTCTTCCCAATTTCCAATTCTGTATGTGACCATTTTGGACTGCATTAATTACAATTTGTGAGTCACCTTCAATCTCCAATAGGTAAATCTTTTTCTCCACACAAAATCTCAACCCTCTTTCAAGTGATGAAAAATCAGCTATATTATTGCTTGCCATTCCAAGGTACCCAGAAATACCAACCACTATCTCACCCTTACTATCCCTAATTATACATCCGTAACCAGCCTCTCCAGGGTTCCCTTTGGTAGCTTCGTCAAAGTTCAGCTTGAAATGCCCTGGCTTTGGGACATTCCATTTGGCAATCTTCCTTTTGTTATGACTTGGACTGATGATTACATTGGGGGGCTTTAATGAGCCCCATTTCATCTATATTTCTTTGTCCCATCTTGTAATGCATTCTATTTTCCTTCCGTATGCCTTAGTGTTGGCTACATTTGATATCATTTTTTTTGTTTTTTCTATGACTTGCTCCTCACTCATTTCCTTATCCTCAAAAATCCTTCTATTGTGTTCCTTCTAAATTTTCCACACCACAACTGATGGGGTAATTAGCCATAGAGATCCCCATAATGAATTTTTGCATATTAGTGGCCATCCTTTAATATGATTCCTAAAATCTTCATCCGAAGCAATCTTCCAATCCAGGCTTGAATGAATCCAATTCCAGCATTTTCTTGCAAATCTGCAATCATATAATAGATGTTCGATGGTTTCTTCCTCTACTTTACATAGTACAAACCTTGAGGGACCATTTATTCTGTATGTTTTTAGCCTTTCCCCTGTGGGTATTCTTCCATGCATGGTTGTCCATTAAAAGGCCCTAGCACGTGGTGCCACTAGTTTGTCCCAGCATAATCTTGTAGACCATTCACACCTATTTTGTTCAAATGACTGAAGCTGATAACCTAGCTTTTCCTTGTATTCCCCTGACCAAGCAGCACACCAAATGATCTCATCTTCATCCTTGTTTAGTGAAATCTTTCTTTGGTTCAAAATTTCAACCAGTTTCTCCTAAATTTCTCTTCTCATGCCCATGGTTTTGATATCTTTCAACACATGGCTTCCACACCCTGATGGAGCTTCCTCTATATAGTCTGCCATATATAAACCATAAATTCCCTCCAGTTTTCCTATCCAATCTTGTTCTTCAAAGCAACTTTTTATACTTTCATAACTGTTCCAAGAATCGTGCCAAAATTTTGTTTTTCTCCCATTCCCAATTTTCCATGAGATGTGATTGGCAATTAAATGCCTACATTCCTTAATAAACTTCCAAACTGTAGATCCATTCTTGTTGGTATTTATTGTTAATATTCTCGAGGGATCGTCACTATCCAGATACTTTTTCTGCATTATTCAACACCATAGTTTATTTGGGATTCTATACATCTTCCATACCAGCTTGGCCCCCAAAGCCAAATTCTGTTGTTCCATCTTTCTCAATCCAACACCCCCACTCTCCTTTGATTTGCACACTACTTCCCAGTTCAACAAAGGAATCTTTTTTCTCTCTTTTACTCCTTCCCATAGGAATTTCTTTAAAAAGATTTCCAATGCTTTAATTGCTCTGGATGACAGTTTGAAGTGGGACATTGCATATATTGGCATCACAGATAACACTAACTTGATTAGCTGGATCCTTCTAGAGAGAGCAAGCCACTTGTTTTTCCGCACCTCCAACTTAGTTCTACACTTGGTGATAAGCTCTTCCCATAATTCCATCCTTGAGGCGCCAGTGAACATGGGAACTTCGAGATACTTAGATGGGAGCGATCCTAACTTCCATCCAAGTTTCTGCAATATTCTAGTTTGTAGAGTTTTCTTTGTATTAAAAATGGAAACCTTTGTTTTATCATCGTTAATCTTTTGTCCTGCTGCATTAGCATACAATCTCAGTGTGTCTTTTATTACCTCCACCTTGTGCTTTGTGGCTTCACCAAATAAACATGTATCATCCACAAACTGAGAGAGGGTTATTGGTGCCAGGTCCTTATGAACAATTAGTCCCTTCCAATAATTCATTAACTTTTTTTTTTCTGAATGAGTCTAATCAAAGTTTCAGCCATTATTACAAAGAGAGCAGGGGATATAGGATCCCCTTGTCTCAGTCCATTTTTTCTCATAAAGAAACCAAAAACAACTCCATTAACAGCTACTGAGAAGTGAGCAATGCTTAAAAAGAAGCTTATTAATTGTCTCCAATTCGCATCGAAGCCAAACTTATCCATCACCTTGTCTAAAAAGCACCACAAAACTTTTTCATATGCTTTGGATATGTCTAACTTGACCACCATTGCTTTTTTCTTTTTTGTTATTATTGTGTGGAGGGCTTCTGCTGTGAGTATTATGCTATCCGTGATTTCTCTGTCAGGCGTGAAGCTGTTTTGTTCTTCAAAGATGAGTTTTGGTAATAGTAACTTAAGCCGATTTATAAAGGCTTTGGTTATTATTTTATATATTGTGTTACAGAGTGCAATCGGTCTATATTCCCCCAGTGACTTAGCATCGGTCTTCTTTGGGATAATAACCAATATTGTGTTATTGATTTCCTTCACAAATTTCCCATTCCTTCGCACATCCTCCATTACTTTCCAAATGTCTTCCTTCCTGAAATCCCAACAATTTTGATAGAACCAGGATGGAAAACCATCTAGTCCCGGGGCTTTGTCAGGGTCCAGATTAAAAACCGCCTCCCTAGTTTCATCCAAAGTAAAGGGAGCCATCAGCATTAAGTTATCCTCAGCAGTCACAAGTTTCGGTATTATTTCCAGGATCTCTTCATATGTCCCTTTAGGATCTGTATCCTCATATTTTAGAATTCCAAAAAAGTAATCCATTGTAGCCTGTCCTATTCCATGTCAGTCTATCAACCTACACCCATCTTCCAGTTCCACTTCATTAACCCAATTGTAATCTTGTCTAGCTCTGACTGAGGAGTGGAAATATTTTGTTTTTTTATCACCCTCCTTAATCCACATCTCCCTAGCCTTGTCCCTCCAATAAATTTCTTCCCTGGTGAGTAACTTTGTTAATTTTTCTTTTAGTAACTTCTCATTTAAATAGTCCTCTCTGTCCATACCTTTATCAACAATTTTCTTACTTAACACTTCTAGATCCCTTTCCACTAGATCCTTTTCCTCAAAGATGTTTTTAAATGATTCTTTATTCCACACTTTTAATTTATTCTTAATGTAATTTACTTTCTTAACTTAATAGAAACTAGGTGTACCTTTGATATGCGCACACTCCATCCACCAGTCTTCAATTGTATCCTTAAGCAAAACATCTCACCACCACATGTTCTAGAACTTAAAATAACTTCCTCCCCAGTGGGTATCCAAACCAATCTCTAGCATGATGGGGTAATGGTCTGACACATGGAAAGAGAATGTCTTCACAATGATTGGTGTGCCTTCCATGAACCATTTTGTACCTGTCAGAAACCTGTCCAACCTTTCAGCTATGTTAGTGAAGCCCAATCTCCTATTCGTCCACGTGAACCATCCCTCAGATGGAATACAGTCCACAGCCTCGATGACTTGAATAAAGTCCCTAAAACCTATCATATCCTTGTTGATTTTATTTATGCCTCCTTTCTTCTCTAATAGATCCACAATAGAATTAAAGTCCCCTCTGATAATATAGTTGTTTGTCATATTTGGTTTAATATGTTCTCCTAATATATCCCATAACTTTCTTTTCTCTGGTGATTGTATGGGGCCATAAATATTCCATAATAGAAAATAGATGGGAGAAAGCTTGCTCTGGACATTTGCAGAAATCCAATATTGCCCTTCACTAATAATAGCTAGGTTGATGGTGTTTGGGTTCCACATGATTCCCAAACCCCTAGATTCTCCTTCCCCAACATGAAAATAACCTGTCCAATTCTTACAGTATTTAATAAATTTTTCTCCTTCCGTAGCTCCACATTTTGTTTCTTGCAACATGATAATGTTGCAGTTTGCTTTAACCAGATGGTGTCTGACCATCCGATGTTTGTTAGGGGCCCCTAGACCCCTAACATTCCAACTGAGGATCTTCATTGGTTCCCAAGGGAGCCTTGAGCTCCCTTGGTACTCTTTCTCTTTAGGAATTCCACCACACTCATTGACCCCTTTTCAACAGCCTCCTCCTCTCTTTTTTGTCTATTAGTTTTCCTCCCTTTATTCCCTTTTCCTGTCATTTCTTCTGCTGGTGCAGTTTTCTCAATGTTTCTAGTTTTAGTAATGTTGATTTCATCCTCACCTTCTTCCTCCTTTAGCTCCCATAACTTCTCTGTGTCTAGGTCAAGCTCCTGATCAGCTATCGTTGAGGTGCAAATCTTCTTGCTTTCTTGCGAGTCCTTCTCTTCATCCATCCCGATTTCATTGCCTTCCACCATCTCTAGGTCAAGTTGGGATTTAGTGTTTCTATTGTCAATCATTTTAGCTCCTATCTCTGATTGTACCTTGCTCTATTTCTGGGGTAGCTCATTTGTGTTTTCTTGGTTAGTTTCCATTGTTTGCTTGGGTCTCCACACCTCCCTGTTCCTTGGGATTTTCTTACATTTCCCAATCGAGTGATTCCTCATTCTGCAATTCAAGCAGTAACATTTTTCCTCCAATATTTCTATTGATTGGATCCACTCCTTCCCATGGGCAATTAAACATATTTCTTTCAGGATTTCTCTGTCATCTACCAATCGTAATCTGGCATATAGGTAA
The DNA here is from genome assembly GCF_030272615.1 of Cryptomeria japonica. NCBI lineage: Eukaryota > Viridiplantae > Streptophyta > Pinopsida > Cupressales > Cupressaceae > Cryptomeria > Cryptomeria japonica. Next base: position 420,093,413 of record NC_081411.1, on the reverse strand, counting down.
GGATCACCTTCCGCAACTGCATTATCTATTTATACTAGGGTTCCCAATGATCTTCCTATTTTGTAGAGTGCCTCCTCCATCTAGTATTCCATAGGTAGATTGTATAATCGAATCCATACAGAGTTTTCATATGGTTTTGTGATTAAGGGATTGAAATTTTTGTGCCATCTTTGGATGTATAGTGGTGAAGAATCCATGTGCCAAACTTTTCCCTCCAATATTTTATGTCTCTCTTCTTATGTCACAAAAACCACTGTGAAAAAACCGCGTGGGAGAAATTTCATAATTTGGGTGGTTTTCCAAGTTTCCTCGATCCATCTACTAATTTTCTTTCTTTCCACTCGCGGGCCAATAAATCTACAAATTATCGCCAGGTCCTTAAGGAATTCTAAATCTTCCCCAATTTCCTCTATAATGTCTATGGTTTGAAACTTCCTGGCAGTCATGAAACCCTTATTGCATTCCACCTTGTCCCCATTTCCTCTTTCTTGCTTTTTTTTCGCTCACACCTGCCATTTTTTGTTTAAAATTTTTGTTTATAATGTTGTGAGATGGTGATTTTATTTATATGATACAATTTGAATTATAGGTGAATTAGAGAACCTTGGTTGACTTGTATGTTAAACGAAATAGAAAATTATTGTCAATTTAGATTAGTGAAGATGTCTGTTTAATTGTTGTATTCACATATATTTTCAAACTGCAAGTCCTTGGTCAGATTGTTAGATGTTGTCATGTGGTGGTCTTCATGGTTGTTCATGTCTTGAGTCAAGGAGTTGTTAGTTGGTTAACATTGTATAAGGGCTTGTTTGGCGTAGTGGTTTTCTATTGTTTTGAACTCTATGTACTCTTTCATGTGTATACCTTGGTTTTGGGAGTTCGTTTGACTTTTGGTTAAGTGTCATAAGGGAGAGTGGCTTTCGATTGGGGGCCGCACCCAAAGTGGTTAGTAGGGTAACCCATCAAAAGTTTGCTTAAGTGATAACTTAATAATACATTAGGGGGCTTGGTAGATGAAAACACTAAGTAAAATAATTATTCTTCGCTCATGGTTGAATGCTAGTACAGACTCAAGATGCTGTGAGAAGGCCTAGAATGGAAAACCAATAACCTTGTCCTCATGAAAGGATTGTTTGGGTCCACATGAGACTTGGATGGGACTAGAGGTTTGGAAGAGGTTACCAGGGTAACCCAAGATGAGGGCTGAAACCTATGAAGGTATGCCAGGGTAACCATACCAAGCTATGTGATGACACTCTTCCCTTATGGTCACTAGTATGTAGTCTTGTTGATTTCACCTCATTTTGATGTGGAGTCATGTTCTGCGAGTGTTACTTCATGTGTGTCTATTTGATGTTGTGAGTTAGACCCTATGTGTGTGCATACCTATAGGTTTCTAGTGGGTCTTAATTCTATCTCCTAGCATGGTGGGGTGGATCTTTTTGGAACCATATGGTCGGGTGGTAGTGCCACTTTCCATTGGGTGTGTTCATTCCTTCTTGTGGGAGTTGGCTTCACAGGTGTTCCAGTTGCTCTTGGATTTGAGCATTTTGTTATCCAGTTGGATCCCATTTGTCACGGATCGTTCTTTGTATATCATGGACCTTTTATGGTCAGTTGTAATTTTTAAATTGTATGCCTTCATGGCAAGATGTAAATTGTAATGTAACATTATCTGATTTTGCAACTTAGTGATTTAGTGAAATGCAATGTATTTATTATCTTATAATGCAAACAATGTATATATGAAAATTTAATGTAATGGTTAGATTCTTAATGAATGAACTTAATCATGTTTTCTATAATTAAGATTATTGGGTGAATTAACCATTGATTAAGTATAATTATGTTATTAAGTTTAATCAACTTAATTGGATTATTTATTGTTAAGTAATGTTAGTGGTGAACTTAGTTAACCAAGTTGGGAAACCCTTTAGGTGTTAAATTAATTCTTTTGTTGTGTAATCTAAACTTAATGTTAACTCAATGTATCATTAAACTTATTAAGTTAAAAAATAAAAAATCATTTGCACTCTTTTCTAGTGTTTTATTTTTATCCCTTTGGGGTTTCCTAGCAGGGTTTTACAATTAGTATCAGAGCCCAAGTTTCAACATTGGGTACTTTGGTTTTAAATTGAGCCCATTCAACTTGACCTTTTGCTAAGTCTTAGTATTTGTGTTTTCCTTGTTAGTATCCTGGCTATAGATCTAAAAAATTTCTCTTGTGATGTGTTAGGATTATGGCTAGGAAAGCCAAAGGTAGAGGTCATGGAGGTGGTCACGATCGAGGTAGAGGTAGGGGACCTGGCCGTAGTGTCATCTATCATAGTCCTTCACCACATCCCACTCATGAGAGTTTAGAGCAGGTTCAGTCTATGCATTAGAGTGAGCATCAAACTATACAACAGGTTCCCGAAAGGGAGGAGCTGTGACAAACATTTCACGAAGTGTTAGTTAGACTTGGCCCTAAACCAGAGGCTAAACAAAAGGGTAATGTGCATATTGGAGAGTCTCACCAGCATGATCTTGAGGAGAGAGAGAGAGGTCTCCCAAGAGGAGAGAGGTCCCAGTTGACCAAGATTCAGTCACTATGGGGCATATGAGGGATGTGTTGAGATTTTGTGCTCCTTCTTTTGAAGGTTCAGGTACCGGACTCAAGGCTGAGACTTGGTTGATTGACTTGGATAGGTGTTTCGCCATGCATTTGTATGGTAGCAACACCATGGCAAGGTGCACTATCACACATCTCAATAAATTTGCATCTATTTGGTGGATATTGGAGGAGGAGAGGATTGGTGTAGACATTAGCACAGTGTCTTGGGAGATATTCTTGGAGAGGTTCAGAGCACGCTTTCTCTCAGTTCAGTGGAGATAGTGTTGGGCCAATGAGTTTCATGCGTTGTGTTAGTTTGGCATGACTATTGATCAATATGAGCATAGATTCTATGACCTCAAACAGTATGTTAGTATTGGGAACGATGAGACTATGTTGGTCCAACACTTCTTGAGAGTTCTTAATGACGGCATTAGTGGAGGTGTGATAGTTTTTGAGCCTGCATTAGTTGAGTTAGCCATGGCAAAATCCAAGCTAGTGGATTAGAACCTCGCTTGAGCTCATGGTGGTCAGTTTGGAGTTTATATTGGGAGTATGCCTTTTAGTGGGTCTAGATCTAGAGGGAATTAGTCCTAGGCTGTTGTACCTTATAGGAGTTTTTAGACATATGCTAAGGGTGGGAAACAACAACAAAGTTTTCTATTGAGGCTGAAATAATTTCAAGGCCAGTAGGGGGGCAACTCTCAGTCTAGGAAGAACAGGAATTGGCAGAGGAATAGGAAGAGTTTCCCAGGGAAGTCCTCTCAGAGCACTTCACAGGCCCCTAGTAGGGGAAGTTTCCAACAGTCCAGTGGGTCGACTGGAGGTAGGGGACCTAGTAGAGGAGCTTGCTTCTCCTGTGGTCAGTATAGCCACATAGCTGCTCTATGTTCACAATGCTATCATCAAACTGGTAGTCAAAGACTGGCAGCGTCGGAGCCTACAGTTGGGGATGTAGGTAGATCCCACAGAGTTTTAATGGTGGTTGATGACCGCCAAGACGAGCACTAGGGCATGATGATTGAGACTACAGATGTGGTGGGTGGTATTTCTATCTCAATATTATTTGACTCGGGTGCTTCTGATTCTTTTATATCTTCCTCCATTGTGGAGCGTTGTGGGCTCATGTCTGCTAGACAAACAGATAGGTGGCAAGTAGAGTTGGCTACTGGGTTTCGCGTGGTCGTAGATTCCTTCAATCCTAGTTATGAGTTGGACCTAGGACCCTTTTCTACCTTAGTTGATCTTCAATTTATTACTTTGGGGTCTTATGGAGTTGTGATGGGGATGGATTGGTTAGCATCTCACAGTGCTAGAGTAGACTATCATCAGAAGATAGTGGAGTGTCTAGATGATCATGGCAAGAAAGTTGTTATAGTTGGTATTCCTAGACCTATTTCCCTTCGTATGATCTTCACTATGTAGCTTAAGTAGTGTATGCATTAGGGATGCCATCTTTTTGCAATTTCTCTTAAGGACATGGATGAGGAGAGAAGTAGGGAAGTTTCTCTTGATAGTCAACCTCTTCTTGGGGAGTATGTTGATGTATTTCCTATTGAAATTCATAGTATGCCTCTGAAGCAAGATATTGACTTTAGCATTGATTTAGTTCCTAGAGCAGAACCTATTTTGAGAGAACCATATCAGATGACCACTCAGGAGTTGAGTGAGTTGAAGTTGCAGATGGAGGAATTGTTGGCCAAGGGGTTCTGTCATCCTAGAGTTTCTCCTTAGGATGCGCCAGTTATCTTCGTTAAGAAGAAGGATGGTTCTCTTTAGTTATGAATTGATTTCCGACAGTTGAATAAGATAACCATCAGGAATCGATATCCATTGCCTCATATAGATGATCTCTTTGATTAGGTAAAGGGAGCCACGGTGTTCTCTAAGATTGATCTGAAATCTGGGTATCATCAGTTGCACATTCATGGTGCATTTATTCATAAAATATATTTTCATACCTGTTATGGTCACTATGAGTTCACAGTGGCGCCATTTGGGTTGACGAACGCACCTTCAGTTTTCATGAGCCTCATGAATGGGGTTTTCCGCACCTACCTTGATTGTTTTGTCCTTGTGTTCTTGGATGATATTTTAATTTATTATAGATCTATGGAAGAACATGAGGGCCACTTGCGACAGGTATTGGAATGCTTGAGGGAGAGTCACCTTTATGCCAACTTGGCGAAGTATGATTTCTTCCAATTAGAGGTGAACTATCTTGGTCATGTACTTTCAGGAGAAGGTGTATCCGTGGATCCTTCAAAGATCCAAGCCATTGTATATTGCCCAGCACCGACTAATGTTTCTAAGGTTAGGCATTTTATGGGTTTGGTCAGATATTACCATCACTTTGTTTAGAGTTTTTCCCGGATAGGTCACTCGATCACTTCTCTTTAGAGGAAAGGGAGGAAGTTTGTTTGGCCATAACAATGTGAGACAACTTTTCATACTTTGAAGGCACCCCTTGTTGGTACTCTGATTTTGGCAATTCCTGATCCATCCAGAGATTTTATGGTTTGCATAGATGCCTCTTTAGAAGGTATAATAGGAGTGCTTATGCAGGATGGTCGTGTGGTAGCCTATGAGTCTTGCAAACTCAAGGACCACGAGTTAAACTATCTAGTTCATGACATAGAGTTGGCAGTTGTAGTTCATGCTTTAGTTAGGTGGTGACATTTTCTATTAGGGCATCGGTTTGAGCTGCATAGTGACCACCGTAGTTTTAAGTACATATTCATGTAGCTGAACTTGAATGACCGACAACGAAGATGGATGGAATTCATCTACGAGTATGAATTTGAGGTTTTATATATTCAGGGGAAAGAGAATGTAGTGGAAAATGCTTTGAGTCGTAGGTGGCATGAGGTTGCAGCATTGTCCCTTGGGGTGGATTTGAGAGAGAGAATCCTTGGGATTCTTCCTTAGGAAACCTGGTATCAGGAGGTTATACTAAGACTAGAAGGCCATTAGAGGGCAAATATTCTGAGTATAACCTTGAGACAGATGGTCTTCTTCGACATCTTGGACAGATCTATGTACCTCCTTTGGATGGACTTCGTGTTTTGACAATGACGAAGGCCCATCATGCACCTTATTTGGCACATCCAAGTGTCAAGAAGATGCATGTAGATCTTAAACAGATATATCATTGGGTTGGTATGAAATATGACATTGCTGACTTTGTGTCAAAGTGTTTAGAATGTCAGCGGGTAAAGACAAAGCATTAGCACCCTGCAGGGCTTTTACAACCTAATTTGGTACCGGATTGGAAATGGGATATCATTTCCATGGATTTCATAGTCGGGTTGCCTGTTTCTTCACGTCATCATGATGCCATCATGGTCATTATTGACAAATTGACAAAAGTTGTTCATTTTATTCCTATTCAATCTTCCTATATAGTAGCAGTGGTGGCACGATTTTTAATGGAAGATGTGGTGAGCCTTCATGACATTCCTAGGCAGATCATTTGAGATAGAGATTATGTCTTTACTTCAGTACTGTGGATGTCACTTCAGCATGCTTTAGGGACCCAATTGAACTTTAGTTCAACTTATCACCTAGAGACCGATGGTCAGACTGAGCATGTGAATTAGGTTTTGGAGGACATGCTTTGCATGTATGTTATGGACCAGCAGTGGCACTGGGAGGAATATCTATATCTTGTGGAGTTTGATTATATCAATGGATATCATAGCTCCATAGGCATGTCTCCCTTCTAGGCATTGTATGGTCGTCCTTGCCATACTCCTTTGAGTTGGGATCGGTTAGAGGAAAGGGTGCGTATAGGACTAGATATGCTTCGAGATATGGAGCAGCAAGTTGAGCAAATTTGTGGGCATTTTGAAGTTGCATAGGATAGGCAGAAGAAGTATGTCGATGCTCACAGAGTGGATCACTAGTTTTCTGTTGGAAACCATGTATTCTTGAGAGTGTGTCCATGAAAGATTCTGATCTGTTATGGAAAGGGTTCTAAGTTGGTGCCTCATTTTGTTGGCCTTTCTAAGATCCTTGAGAGGATAGGACCTGTTGCCTACCATCTTACCCTGCCACCAAGCCTATCTCGCATCCACGATGTTTTTCATGTTTTAGTTCTTAGACCTTATCATCCTGATGTGACCCATGTTCTTGATTGGAACGCATTGTAGGTTGAGGATGGGCAACTTTCTATGGAGCCCGTGTGCTTTCTACAACGTTGGGGTTTGACCCTCAGGGGTCATACCATTGACCAGGTAAGGGTCCTATGGGACCCAAATGATGAGACCTCGACTACATGGGAGGATGCAGTGAAGATGAGAGAGCTTTATTCTTATCTTTTTTAGGCTTTCAAGAGTAAGCCTAGTTTTGGGGGGGATGATGTAGTACCCCTCCCTCGATCAGACTTTTCAAATTCATGTTTTGACTTCAGTTGACTTTTTTAGTGGATATTAGTGGATACATTATATTGTGATATTTTACTCAGACGTTATGCTATAATGTGTTATGCTTTAATTTGAGTATTTGTGTATGTTGTTCATGCAGTATTTCCTTATTAATAGTTAAATGTTTTAATATTGGATTACTAACATGGACTAACACACTTATTTTATGAGTGTGATGCGTTATATACATGTTTCATGTTTGTAAGTGTATGGAGTGCGAGGAGATGATTTTCCTTCACTCACTTCAGTGAGACAGGGAACGTCGCGATTCTCCTTCACCAGTGTGTTTACTGTGATTGTATAATATGCTTATGTGGTTCATTGATGCAGGGAATTGCAGGTACAAGTATCGTGTAGGTACATGGTATCATCTCCACTTGGCTTCACAGGTCTGAGCGTACCTTATTGACTCGATGGAAGTGGAGGAGATAGTTGTAAGGCCCTACATTTTAACCCTACCCTAGCTCAATAGTGAGCATTGTCAGTCGTCTGTCAGTTCCCTATTTTGGTGTGCGGGTCATGTGTTTATTTTGTTTACTTGAGTTGTGTGTTATGCGTTTTGTGAAGTTAATTATTAAATCTTAAAGTATGTAATTAGTTAATGTGTTTTATTTGCATAGTTAAATAAAAAGATAAAAGTTAACTAGACCCCTTAGTATCATAGATTGTTAAATCAATTGGTTCAATTCATTAAATTAGGGAATTTGATTAATTGTTATTTTAAATTGTGAAATTAAATCATGTGTATGGTTTTTTGAAAAGATTAAATAGAATTTGGAAAATAAAATATCTTCCTCAATGACTTTTTGAAATAAAAATTTTAGGTTTAATTTAAATTGGAAAATGGAATTTTGAGGAGAAAGACATTTTTGGAAATGCACTTTATGAGAAAAGTTTTGATTGGTTAGAAATAATTTTAACCTAGAATATACTTTTAGGTTAAATTTTTTTATTTATTTGTGTTTTTCATGGGAAGAAAGAAGGAAGAGTTTTTGGTTGGAAATTTGGTCTTCATCTCTAGTGAAGGAATTTTTTCAGTTGCAGGATATAGCTCTTCTCAGATTGTCTTCTAGGATTTCTTATTAAGGTTGGTTTGTAAAAACCTCTGTTTTCAAAGTTTATTTGATTTAAGAAATATCTGTGTGTGTGTGTGTGTGTGAATTCATTTGCTTTCAAACTCATTGAAGTTTTTTTTTGGAAAAGGAAGGGTTGCATTTTAAACCATCTTGTTTCATTTCGAATTCTCCAATCAATTTCTGATTTATTTGTTGAAAGAATTGGTGTTCAAATTAAAATTTGTGAATGGTTGTTCATTGTGTTTTGGAAAAATAGTTCATTTTAGAAGTTTTCAATTTGTTCATAAAATAGAAATTTAGTATGTTTGTTGAGAGATTGATTTGGGGAAAAGTTATAATCTTTTACAATTCACGCCTATATGGGGTTATGGAAAAATTTGCCCAAATTTGGTTGCCTGGGAGTGGAAATGGTTTTCAAAAAAAATTTATCCTTTCTCTTTTAATTATCTCAGAAATTTTCTGAGTATGCTTGATTTGGGGGTTTTGTGTTTTACAAAAAAAAGATGAAAAGGAATAAATTAAATTGTTGTTATCATTTTCACTTAGAAATTTTTTCTAAGTTTATGTGGTTTCTGGAAATGTGCTATTGAAGAATTTTAAAATTTTATTTAAAAAAAAATATATTATTTTAATAGGGGGGTTGGGGTGTCGTGGACTCCAGGACCCCATGGCTGGAGAGCCATGGGGAGGAGCCATGGTAGTGGAGGCCATGTTGTGGCCTTCACACAACCATGGGCTATGGGGAGACCGCGACATGGTCCCCCTAGCCAGCACCGCACCCCTTTGAAAAGGGGTCCCACGTGGCTGTAAGAAGTCACGTAGGGGTGGGGTTTTTTTTTTAAGTTTTATTTATTAAATTTTTATTTATTTTTAATTAATATTTAATTTAATAAATATTATTTCATAAATATAATATATATACACACACACACACATATATTTTAATTATTGGTAAAAAATAATAATATGTTATTTAGAATTTTGAAACTGGAAAATGAAATATAGTTATTATTGGGAATTGAATAATATTTTTTATCTTAGTGAAATATAAATATTAGTTGAATAAATATATAAGTTAATTTATATTTTTATACGTATAGCAAATATGTATAATTATATAAATAAAATTTTGGTTTTTAATTTGTTGTGAGATGGTGATTTTATTTATATGATGTAATTTGAATTATAGATGAATTAGAGAACTTTGGTCGACTTGTATGTTAAACGAAATGGAAAATTATTGTCAATTCATATTAGTGAAGATGCATGTTTAATTACTATATTCACATTTATTTTCAAACTACAAGTCCTTGGTCAAATTGTTAGATGTTGTCATGTGGTGGTCTTCATGGTTGTTCATGTCTTGAGTCAAGGAGTTGTTAGCTGGTTAACATTGTATAAGGGCTTGTTTGGCCAAGTGGTTTTTTGTTGTTTTGAACTCCATGTACTCTTTCATGTGTATACCTTGGTTTTGGAAGTTCATTTGACTTTTGGTCAAGTGTCATAAGGGAGAGTGGCTTTCGATTGGGGGCCACGCCCAAAGTGGTTAGTAGGGTAACCGATCAAAAGTTAGCTTAAGTAAGTGATAACTTAATAATATATCGGGGGGCTTGGTAGATGAAAACACTAAGTAAGATAATTTTGCCTCGCTCATGGTTGTGTGCTAGTATAGACTCAAGATGTAGTGAGAAGGCTTGGAATGGCAAACCAACAACCTTGTCCTCATGAAAGGATTGTTTGGGTCCACATGAGACTTGGATGGGGCCGAAGGTTTGAAAGAGGTCACCAAGGTAACCCAAGATGGGGGTCAAAACCTATGGAGGCTTGCCAAGGTAACCATACCAAGCTATGTCGGATTGCTGATCTTCTTGCTACTTATCTTGGTCTCCCCCTGGGCATTGCTCCAATTGATTCCTTTTGGAGTTCCCTAGTGGATAAATTTTGAAGAAATCTTGCTGGTTGGAAAGGTGCTCTTTTAAGTCAGGCTGGCAAGCTTCAACTTCTTAAAGAATCCCTTCAAAGCATACCTATTTATGCCCTTAGCCTCTTCGGAATTCCAGTTAAGTATGTTGATGCAATTGAGAAAATTCAAAAAAAAATTCTCTGGTCAGGGGTTGAGGAAAATAAAAGAATGGCTTTAGTGGCTTGGGACAAGGTGTGCAGATCAAAAAGTAAAGGTGGTCTAGGCCTAAGAAGAATCTGGACCCTCAATGAAGCTCTTTGGTCTAAATAGGTTTGGAGACTGATAGTGAATGGTGTAAAATTTGGAGAAGTAAGTATCCTCTTTTGTCTTCTTCTCTTCTCTCTTTCATCAATTCTGATTTCAATATTAATGGGTCCCATATCTGGAATCATCCCTCTAAGTGTAAAGACAACATTGCGAAAGCGGTGAAATGGAGAGGTGGTAATGGTAGGAAAGTTAGATTTTGGGAGGATCCCTAGCTTTTTGATAAGCCTTTGATTGAAATCCCTGATTGGGCCCCTTTTTCAGCCACCTATATTAGAGTCTTTGGCTCCTTGGTTGAGGGGTATTGGATAGGTGATAAATGGCAGAACATTGAAATTATCCACCCTAACCTTATCAATCTTAAGAACCATCTGTCTTCTGCTTGGTTGTACAATGAGGAAGATTCTCTTATTTGGAAATATGAACCTAAAGGCAATATTACTGTCTCTTCAATGTATGGTGTTCTTTCCCCTACCCCCTAAGAGAATCCCTTTTGGTCTAAAGCCTAGATAAAGGGTCTTATCCCTAAGATCAATTTTTTCTATTGGACAATCCTTCAAAACAAAATTTTGACCTTAGATAATCTTAAGGTTAGAGGTTTTTCCTTCCCAAATAGGTGTGCTTTATGTCTTGAGGAGGAAGAGTTTGTGGACCATTTGGCTATCCACTGTTCCTTCACTGTTTCAATTTGGGAAAGATTTCTTAGGAATTTTTGCATGGAATGGGTGTTTCCTAACACTATCAGTGATTTGTTCCATTCTTGGAGTTATCATTGGTCTAACCCCACTTTGAGATCTTTGTGGCAGCTATCTCTCCCTCACATCCTATTGGGGATCTGGAAAGAAAGGAACAATCGCATCTTCAGGGACACTTCTCTCACCCAAGCTGTTGTTTTCAAGAAAATTCAAAGGGCTACTATGGAGAACATTGGGATCATTGGGGATCCTTGCAATTCTTCCAACCCCTTGGAAACTCATATTTTCAACTCCTATAATCTAAAGAGTGCTGGTAGTACGGATCCCAAACAAAACAAGAGACTAGAAGCCAGATGGCACACTCCCCCTCATGGTTGGCTCAAAATCAACTTTGACTAAGCTGACAAAGGCAATCGTGGCCCAACGGGATGTGGTGCAATTGTCCGAGATGGAAATGGCAATTGTAAGGAAATGATTATTGTTCCTATAGGTTGCCAAACTAACCACATGGCGGAAGCTATGGCTTGTCTCCAAGGCATTCTCCTAGCTAAAAGATGGAATTGTCCCTATTTATGGATTGAGGGGGATTCTAATAACATCATCAAGTGCCTAAAAGGAACTTCTAAGCCTTCATGGACTATCAACAACATAATAAAGGCTGCTAGAGATCTCATCAACACTTTCGAGAAATGATTTATTTCCCACATTTATCATGAAGCTAATGGTCCAGCTGACTGGGCAGCCAACGTGGCAGTCAATCATAACAATATGGTTACCTGGAAGGGTGAAGGGGGTCTCCTCAATGATGTCAAATTGATCATATTCATGGATTGATACAATAGTACCCCAAAGATCATAAATGGACAAAATAATGATTAAATGGATTAATAGGAGGGATATGAGTAATTATAATAATTTCAGTACCACTTATTATAAGACAAAAGCCAACTTTTCCCATGCTTTCTGGGTATATGTGGTCACTTTGAGAAATTTCTTGCCTATAGCTCTCTGCAACTCTCGACCTTCTATTTTGAAAAGTGAAAAATGGGAGGAAATAGATGCCACTATGAAACCAACAACTGTAAGGAGTGGAAACAAAATGAGGTAATTTGGAACATCTTGCAGAAGGGTGGGTTTATGAAGCTTATGGAGAGGCTCCATGGGAGGGATGCCACAATCACTAACTTTTTCTGCAAAAATTGGAGGAAGGGCACCCTGAAGATGGGAGATCAAACAATCTCCATTGATGAAGACCTCGTCGCTTAAGTCACGGTCTTCGTAGGGAAGGAAGCAATTACTACAGAGACAAAAAATTGAGCAAGGAGGCTATTGACCGATACCCTAAATTGGCAAAGGAGAAGAAGTGTCTGGTTAAGCTAAGTAAAACCTATTACCTGCCTAGGGCATTTGTTAAGCCATGGAGGGAGGTTTTGTTTGCTATTATGCATTATATTACCTTGGATGGCAGATTCACAAAAGTGTATGGCTATCATTTTGTATTGCTTAATCATTTCAGGTATGATGAAAAAGTTATTATTCTATATTTCCTATTGTGTTCAATGAATTCTACCATTAAAGCCCATAGAGAGAACCCTAAGGGTGATGCAACCATGCATCAAGGTCTTATGGTGTTAACTTATGACCATCTTAAAGCCAAGCAAATTGCCTCTCCCCAGCCTTCTATCTCTAAGTCTGAGGAGGAAGGGTCAGATTCTGGTTTTCCTATGGGTGAGGAGTCTAAAATTGATTCAATGAGTGAGTTAGAGGAGAGTCTGGATGACTCTGAAGTTGAAATTGGTAAGAAAAGAAAACAAGTGAGTATTAGGCCCTCCTCCTTGAAGGGTAAGAAAAAATCTAAAGAAAAGGTTTTCTAGATCCGCTCCTCCTCCTCCTCGGAGGTCTCTAAGGATTCTGAGAAGGCTGAGCCCCAGTCTCCTCGAAAAAAGAAAACTAAAACTTTCATTTCAGATAAGGAACAAACAGAAGAAGCAGAAAGATAATGATATGGAGCTGGAGGAAAAAGTGTAGAGAAAGGATCCCGACGTCAACTAGAAATTGGAGGAGATCACAGGGGAAGGTTTTGAATGGTTTTCATACCCCTTTGGGTGAAAAGACACCCCCCTTTTAAATAAAAATAATTCCAAATCCCGAAATTGCCTTAGTTTATGTAATTAATTGTCACTTTACAAGTTGTTTAGGCATATTAGAGGTATTTTAAGGCTATTTTATGGGAATATAATGGATAAATGGTCTTTAAATGATGTAAATACCCCCTTTGGTGCTTCACACTCCATTTTTTATGCCCATTATTGTGTTTATGTTATGGTTTCATATTGTGCAACAAATATAAAATATATTACTTGTACCTATTCAATATATATATATATTTAGAATTTTTCTTGCTCCTTTTCTTGGAATTTGGAATTCTAAAAATTGCAAATTTTAGGGTTCCAACAGTGGCTTTGTCTGGGGATGGATGCCCCTTGTGGGCAAAGCAAGAATTCAGATCTTTGGTAGAGCAGACCATGTGCCTAATTCATTGACCTGTTTTGGTGGCCTCAAGCCCAAAAACTGAACACCAATTCTTTCCTCTATCAAACATCCGATTCTCATCATGAAGTAGTATAAAAACTTTGAAATTAGTGATATCACCTGATTGGCAATTCCTGTCATAAGATGCATTATCCATCCATATTTTATAAGAATTCTTTATTTCACCTAGATTACCATTATCCCCTATTCCATAGGAAATGATATTTATACTTTTACAAAAGTTTGCTTCTTGTGGCATCCGCATATTCTTCATCTCTATTTTATTGGAATGTTGCATATTATCTAACTGGTACTTCTTTTCACCTTTTCTTTTAACTCTATGTGATGTACCTTCCTTTTGTAACTCTCTTACTTTTGTGGTCCTTTTATCACGTGACTTAGTCATATTATTACCCATGTTGTCTTCACACATGTTTGTATTGTCCATACTGTCTGAAATTTTTTATTCATCATATAAAGGATTTGAGAATACATGAAAATCCTTTTCACACATACCATGGCAGTAGGGAATATGATTTTCCTCTATCACTTCATCACATAAGGGGTTTGAAAATATTTGAAATTCATTTTCAAATTTGCATACCTCCTCTTTATCAATTGTATCATCAAGGTACTCAGGTATGGATTCACTCTCCTCATGACTGGTACAATATTCTTCATCAATGTTAGCAACAATTTCTTCAAGTTCTGACTTGTACTCAGAAACATCATCAATTGCTTCTTCATCAGATGGGACTTCCAAAGGGATAACTGATTCTTCTATATAATCATCTTCATTTGCATCTCTTATGTTGATGTTACTCGTCTCACGCAAATCATGTATTTTTTATTCAATTCTTCAAGAATTGAACATGCTGATTCCAAACTCTCAGACCCACATTCTCTCACGATCAATTCCTCCAGTATAACTAAATTAAGTTGTGTATTATCAAGCATTTGGAAATAAGTCACCATTATTCTTCCAATCAATTTTTCTATAGATTCACCTTCCTTTCTTCTTATGTTGTAGATTGCATTGCCGCAATCATAATCCGATTGAATTTGATTTTGGTATGGATAACCAATTGAAGGGCTAGCGACTGAAGTGTTGTCCTCGATTACACCGTAGAATTCTTCCATGAACCACCACTCAAGTTCTTCCCATGATGAGATACTCTGTGGGGGTAACAAGCTGAATGACTGCTCTGCAACATCCTCCAATGTTAGCACAAACCATTTCATGATCGTTTCTTCTGAGTAGATTCTGAAGGTCTCAATAAACCAATAAAATGATTTTAGATGCCCAATTGGTGATTCTCTTTCATCTCCATGGAACCTCGGCATATAGATCTTCAACTCATAGGGAAATGCATTTGGGTACTCAGGGATGTTACCGAAATCCAATGGCTTAAATCTTCTTGGAATATTCCTGTCTCTTTGTGGTTGTGGTTTCCACTGTGCATATTTCTTTTCTGAAGATGCTTCTTCATAAAAATATGGATATTGAAACATACTGAATGCTACTGATCTTTTTCATTTAATTTTCCTTTTTACAGAGTCCCCACCTCTTTCATATAGGACATATGTTATTTATTTCTTTTGAGTTCTCTCCCACAACAGAGTCTTAATAATTCTTCCCCAGCAGAGTCACCAATCTGTTGGGTCTCAAATCAACAGATTAGATAGGTTCTAAGGAAATGCCAACTCCTATGATCAAACCCTCCAATTGACTTGGCCAACTTATAGAGTGAACCTATTTGGTTACTAACTCTCTCACTTTAGGCTCTGCAAGACCTAGGCGGGTATACCTACTCACTAGTTGTTCCTTCAACTGATGCTTTTTATAGCAGATTTAGTGTCTTAATTTGATATCTCCTAGTCTCAGAATGGCATAAGTTTCTTAAACAAACTGATTTCAGATGTGTGTATTGATCTATGTATCTTACAAAAGTATATATGTTACACTTTGGCTAAATTACTACTATACCTACTCTACTAATCCTAATGCTTAAAAGTAAAGGGTAACTGGTATGGTTAAAGGGTTTGTTTACAAATGATCAGTGCCTTTCCTCTTATTTGGGCTACAGAGTCTTATATTTCTTCAGGACTTATTGTGTAAACTTATGAGACAATTTTTAAACCCACCACCTCTCGATGAGTCTATCAGTTACTATTTCTTATGAGCTCTACTTCAATGTCTATATTGTAAACTGCTTGAATGAATTTAACCCTAACTTTTAAGAGACCATCCAAGGAAGAAATACAGGGAACAATTACAATTCGCGGGTAAATATTTTTGATCCAAATCTACAATATGAAACACAAAATTTTACTGGAAGAACACGAATAACCTTATCCACTTTTAGATAATATCATAAGCAACTGCCTTTTAAAAATATGTTAACTCTCAACACATATGAGAAAGAAAATGCAACTGGTTATTTTTGATAAAAAGTTTAAAAGTACAAAATTGCCTCCACGTCTTGTCTCTCTTCTCTCTTTCTCTTTTCTCTCTTTTTATTTTACATCACACATATATATGTGTTTGAATGGTTTTCATACCCCTTTGGGTGAAAAGACACCCCCCTTTTAAATAAAAATAATTCCAAATCCCGAAATTGCCTTAGTTTATGTAATTAATTGTCACTTTACAAGTTGTTTAGGCATATTAGAGGTATTTTAAGGCTATTTTATAGGTATATAATGGATAAATGGTCTTTAAATGATGTAAATACCCCCTTTGGTGCTTCACAGTCCATTTTTTATGCCCATTATTGTGTTTATGTTATGGTTTCATGTTGTGCAACAAATATAAAATATATTACTTGTACCTATTCAATATATATATATATTTAGAATTTTTCTTGCTCCTTGTCTTGGAATTTGGAATTCTAAAAATTGCAAATTTTAGGGTTCCAACAGTGGCTCTGTCTGGGGATGGATGCCCCTTGTGGGCATAGCAAGAATTCAGATCTTTGGTAGAGTAGACCATGTGCCTAATTCATTGACCTGTTTTGGTGGCCTCAAGCCCAAAAACTGAACACCAATTCTTTCTTCTATCAAACATCCGATTCTCATCATGAAGTAGTATAAAAATTTTGAAATTAGTGATATCACCTGATTGGCAATTCCTGTCATAAGATGCATTATCCATCCTTATTTTATAAGAATTCTTTATTTCACCTAGATTACCATTATCCCCTATTCCATAGGAAATGATATTTATACTTTTACAAAAGTTTGCTTCTTGTGGCATCCGCATATTCTTCATCTCTATTTTATTGGAATGTTGCATATTATCTAACTGGTACTTCTTTTCACCTTTTATTTTATCTCTATGTGATGTACCTTCCTTTTGTAACTCTCTTACTTTTGTGGTCCTTTTATCACGTGACCTAGTCATATTATTACCCATGTTGTCTTCACACATGTTTGTATTGTCCATACTGTCTGAAATTTTTTCTTCATCATATAAAGGATTTGAGAATACATGAAAATCCTTTTCACACATACCATGGCAGTAGGGAATATGATTTTCCTCTATCACTTCATCACATAATGGGTTTGAAAATATTTGAAAGTCATTTTCAAATTTGCATACCTCCTCTTTATCAATTGTATCATCAAGGTACTCAGGTATGGATTCACTCTCCTCATGACTGGTACAATATTCTTCATCAATGTTAGCAACAATTTCTTCAAGTTCTGACTTGTACTCAGAAACATCATCAATTGCTTCTTCATCAGATGGGACTTCCAAAGGGATAACTGATTCTTCTATATAATCATCTTCATTTGCATCTCTTATGTTGATGTTACTCATCTCACGCAAATCATGTATTTTTTTATTCAATTCTTCAAGAATTGAACATGCTGATTCCAAACTGTCAGACCCACATTCTCTCACGATCAATTCCTCCAGTATAACTAAATTAAGTTGTGTATTATCAAGCATTTGGAAATAAGTCACCATTATTCTTCCAATCAATTTTTCTATAGATTCACCTTCCTTTCTTCTTATGTTGTAGATTGCATTGCCGCAATCATAATCCGATTGAATTTGATTTTGGTATGGATAACCAATTGAAGGGCTAGCGACTGAAGTGTTGTCCTCGATTACACCGTAAAATTCTTCCGTGAACCACCACTCAAGTTCTTCCCATGATGAGATACTCTGTGGGGTCAACAAGCTGAATGACTGCTCTGCAACATCCTCCAATGTTAGCACAAACCATTTCATGATCGTTTCTTCTGAGTAGATTCTGAAGGTCTCAATAAACCAATAAAATGATTTTAGATGCCCAATTGGTGATTCTCTTTCATCTCCATGGAACCTCGGCATATAGATCTTCAACTCATAGGGAAATGCATTTGGGTACTCAGGGATGTTACCGAAATCCAATGGCTTAAATCTTCTTGGAATATTCCTGTCTCTTTGTGGTTGTGGTTTCCACTGTGCATATTTCTTTTCTGAAGATGCTTCTTCATAAAAATATGGATATTGAAACATACTGAATGCTACTGATCTTTTTCATTTAATTTTCCTTTTTACAAAGTCCCCACCTCTTTCATAGAGGACATAAGTTATTTATTTCTTTTGAGTTCTCTCCCACAACAGAGTCTTAATAATTCTTCACCAGCAGAGTCGCGAAATCTGTTGGGTCTCAAATCAACAGATTAGATAGGTTCTAAGGAAATGCAACCTCCTATGATCAAACCCTCCAATTGACTTGGCCAACTTATAGAGTGAACCTATTTGGTTACTAACTCTCTCACTTTAGGCTCTGCAAGACCTAGGCGGGTATACCTACTCACTAGTTGTTCCTTCAACTGATGCTTTTTATAGCAGATTTAGTGTCTTAATTTGATATCTCCTAGTCTCAGAATGGCATAAGTTTCTTAAACAGACTGATTTCAGATGTGTGTATTGATCTATGTATCTTACAAAAGTATATATGTTACACTTTGGCTAAATTACTACTATACCTACTCTACTAATCCTAATGCTTAAAAGTAAAGGGTAACTGGTATGGTTAAAGGGTTTGTTTACAAATGATCAGTGCCTTTCCTCTTATTTGGGCTACAGAGTCTTATATTTCTTCAGGACTTATTGTGTAAACTTATGAGACAATTTTTAAACCCACCACCTCTCGATGAGTCTATCAGTTACTGTTTCTTATGAGCTCTACTTCAATGTCTATATTGTAAACTGCTTGAATGAATTTAACCCTAACTTTTAAGAGACCATCCAAGGAAGAAATATAGGGAACAATTACAATTCGCGGGTAAATATTTTTGATCCAAATCTACAATATGAAACACAAAATTTTACTGGAAGAGCATGAATAACCTTATCCACTTTTAGATAATATCATAAGCAACTGCCTTTTAAAAATATGTTAACTCTCAACACATATGAGAAAGAAAATGCAACTGGTTATTTTTGATAAAAAGTTTAAAAGTACAAAATTGCCTCCACGTCTTGTCTCTCTTCTCTCTTTCTCTTTTCTCTCTTTTTATTTTACATCACACATATATATGTGTTTGAATGGTTTTCATACCCCTTTGGGTGAAAAGACACCCCCCTTTTAAATAAAAATAATTCCAAATCCCGAAATTGCCTTAGTTTATGTAATTAATTGTCACTTTACAAGTTGTTTAGGCATATTAGAGGTATTTTAAGGCTATTTTATAGGTATATAATGGATAAATGGTCTTTAAATGATGTAAATACCCCCTTTGGTGCTTCACAGTCCATTTTTTATGCCCATTATTGTGTTTATGTTATGGTTTCATATTGTGCAACAAATATAAAATATATTACTTGTACCTATTCAATATATATATATATATATTTAGAATTTTTCTTGCTCCTTGTCTTGGAATTTGGAATTCTAAAAATTGCAAATTTTAGGGTTCCAACAGTGGCTCTGTCTGGGGATGGATGCCCCTTGTGGGCATAGCAAGAATTCAGATCTTTGGTAGAGTAGACCATGTGCCTAATTCATTGACCTGTTTTGGTGGCCTCAAGCCCAAAAACTGAACACCAATTCTTTCCTCTATCAAACATCCGATTCTCATCATGAAGTAGTATAAAAATTTTGAAATTAGTGATATCACCTGATTGGCAATTCCTGTCATAAGATGCATTATCCATCCTTATTTTATAAGAATTTTTTATTTCACCTAGATTACCATTATCCCCAATTCCATATAAAATGATATTTATACTTTTACAAAAGTTTGCTTCTTGTGGCATCCGCATATTCTTCATCTCTATTTTATTGGAATGTTGCATATTATCTAACTGGTACTTCTTTTCACCTTTTATTTTATCTCTATGTGATGTACCTTCCTTTTGTAACTCTCTTACTTTTGTGGTCCTTTTATCATGTGACCTAGTCATATTATTACCCATGTTGTCTTCACACATGTTTGTATTGTCCATACTGTCTGAAATTTTTTATTCATCATATAAAGGATTTGAGAATACATGAAAATCCTTTTCACACATACCATGGCAGTAGGGAATATGATTTTCCTCTATCACTTCATCACATAAGGGGTTTGAAAATATTTGAAAGTCATTTTCAAATTTGCATACCTCCTCTTTATCAATTGTATCATCAAGGTACTCAGGTATGGATTCACTCTCCTCATGACTGGTACAATATTCTTCATCAATGTTAGCAACAATTTCTTCAAGTTCTGACTTGTACTCAGAAACATCATCAATTGCTTCTTCATCAGATGGGACTTCCAAAGGGATAACTGATTCTTCTATATAATCATCTTCATTTGCATCTCTTATGTTGATGTTACTCATCTCACGCAAATCATGTATTTTTTTATTCAATTCTTCAAGAATTGAACATGCTGATTCCAAACTGTTAGACCCACATTCTCTCACGATCAATTCCTCCAGTATAACTAAATTAAGTTGTGTATTATCAAGCATTTGGAAATAAGTCACCATTATTCTTCCAATCAATTTTTCTATAGATTCACCTTCCTTTCTTCTTATGTTGTAGATTGCATTGCCGCAATCATAATCCGATTGAATCTGATTTTGGTATGGATAACCAATTGAAGGGCTAGCGACTGAAGTGTTGTCCTCGATTACACCGTAAAATTCTTCCGTGAATCACCACTCAAGTTCTTCCCATGATGAGATACTCTGTGGGGTCAACAAGCTGAATGACTGCTCTGCAACATCCTCCAATGTTAGCACAAACCATTTCATGATCGTTTCTTCTGAGTAGATTCTGAAGGTCTCAATAAACCAATAAAATGATTTTAGATGCCCAATTGGTGATTCTCTTTCATCTCCATGGAACCTCGGCATATAGATCTTCAACTCATAGGGAAATGCATTTGGGTACTCAGGGATGTTACCGAAATCCAATGGCTTAAATCTTCTTGGAATATTCCTGTCTCTTTGTGGTTGTGGTTTCCACTGTGCATATTTCTTTTCTGAAGATGCTTCTTCATAAAAATATGGATATTGAAACATACTGAATGCTACTGATCTTTTTCATTTGATTTTCCTTTTTACAGAGTCCCCACCTCTTTCATAGAGGACATAAGTTATTTATTTCTTTTGAGTTCTCTCCCACAATAGAGTCTTAATAATTCTTCACCAGCAGAGTCGCGAAATCTGTTGGGTCTCAAATCAACAGATTAGATAGGTTCTAAGGAAATGCAACCTCCTATGATCAAACCCTCCAACTGACTTGGCCAACTTATAGAGTGAACCTATTTGGTTACTAACTCTCTCACTTTAGGCTCTGCAAGACCTAGGCGGGTATACCTACTCACTAGTTGTTCCTTCAACTGATGCTTTTTATAGCAGATTTAGTGTCTTAATTTGATATCTCCTAGTCTCAGAATGGCATAAGTTTCTTAAACAGACTGATTTCAGATGTGTGTATTGATCTATGTATCTTACAAAAGTATATATGTTACACTTTGGCTAAATTACTACTATACCTACTCTACTAATCCTAATGCTTAAAAGTAAAGGGTAACTGGTATGGTTAAAGGGTTTGTTTACAAATGATCAATGCCTTTCCTCTTATTTGGGCTACAGAGTCTTATATTTCTTCAAGACTTATTGTGTAAACTTATGAGACAATTTTTAAACCCACCACCTCTCGATGAGTCTATCAGTTACTGTTTCTTATGAGCTCTACTTCAATGTCTATATTGTAAACTGCTTGAATGAATTTAACCCTAACTTTTAAGAGACCATCCAAGGAAGAAATACAGGGAACAATTACAATTCACGGGTAAATCTTTTTGATCCAAATCTACAATATGAAACACAAAATTTTACTGGAAGAACACGAATAACCTTATCCACTTTTAGATAATATCATAAGCAAATGCCTTTTAAAAATATGTTAACTCTCAACACATATGAGAAAGAAAATGCAACTGGTTATTTTTGATAAAAAGTTTAAAAGTACAAAATTGCCTCCACGTCTTGTCTCTCTTCTCTCTTTCTCTTTTCTCTCTTTTTATTTTACATCACACATATATATGTGTTTGAATGGTTTTCATACCCCTTTGGGTGAAAAGACACCCCCCTTTTAAATAAAAATAATTCCAAATCCCGAAATTGCCTTAGTTTATGTAATTAATTGGCACTTTACAAGTTGTTTAGGCATATTAGAGGTATTTTAAGGCTATTTTATGGGTATATAATGGATAAATGGTCTTTAAATGATGTAAATACCCCCTTTGGTGCTTCACACTCCATTTTTTATGCCCATTATTGTGTTTATGTTATGGTTTCATATTGTGCAACAAATATAAAATATATTACTTGTACCTATTCAATATATATATATATATATATATATATATATATTTAGAATTTTTCTTGCTCCTTTTCTTGGAATTTGGAATTCTAAAAATTGCAAATTTTAGGGTTCCAACAGTGGCTCTGTCTGGGGATGGATGCCCCTTGTGGGCATAGCAACAATTCAGATCTTTGGTAGAGCAGACCATGTGCCTAATTCATTGACCTGTTTTGGTGGCCTCAAGCCCAAAAACTGAACACCAATTCTTTCCTCTATCAAACATCCGATTCTCATCATGAAGTAGTATACAAATTTTGAAATTAGTGATATCACCTGATTGGCAATTCTTGTCATAAGATGCATTATCCATCCTTATTTTATAAAAATTCTTTATTTCACCTAGATTACCATTATCCCCTATTCCATAGGAAATGATATTTATACTTTTACAAAAGTTTGCTTCTTGTGGCATCCGCATATTCTTCATCTCTATTTTATTGGAATGTTGCATATTATCTAACTGGTACTTCTTTTCACCTTTTATTTTATCTCTATGTGATGTACCTTCCTTTTGTAACTCTCTTACTTTTGTGGTCCTTTTATCACGTGACGTAGTCATATTATTACCCATGTTGTCTTCACACATGTTTGTATTGTCCATACTGTCTGAAATTTTTTATTCATCATATAAAGGATTTGAGAATACATGAAAATCCTTTTCACACATACCATGGCAGTAGGGAATATGATTTTCCTCTATCACTTCATCACATAAGGGGTTTGAAAATATTTGAAAGTCATTTTCAAATTTGCATACCTCCTCTTTATAAATTGTATCATCAAGGTACTCAAGTATGGATTCACTCTCCTCATGACTGGTACAATATTCTTCATCAATGTTAGCAACAATTTCTTCAAGTTCTGACTTGTACTCAGAAACATCATCAATTGCTTCTTCATCAGATGGGACTTCCAAAGGGATAACTGATTCTTCTATATAATCATCTTCATTTGCATCTCTTATGTTGATGTTACTCGTCTCACGCAAATCATGTATTTTTTATTCAATTCTTCAAGAATTGAACATGCTGATTCCAAACTGTCAGACCCACATTCTCTCACGATCAATTCCTCCAGTATAACTAAATTAAGTTGTGTATTATCAAGCATTTGGAAATAAGTCACCATTATTCTTCCAATCAATTTTTCTATAGATTCACCTTCATTTCTTCTTATGTTGTAGATTGCATTGCCGCAATCATAATCCGATTGAATCTGATTTTGGTATGGATAACCAATTGAAGGGCTAGCGACTGAAGTGTTGTCCTCGATTACACCGTAGAATTCTTCCATGAACCACCACTCAAGTTCTTTCCATGATGAGATACTCTGTGGGGGTAACAAGCTGAATGACTGCTCTGCAACATCCTCCAATGTTAGCACAAACCATTTCATGATCGTTTCTTCTGAGTAGATTCTGAAGGTCTCAATAAACCAATAAAATAATTTTAGATGCCCAATTGGTGATTCTCTTTCATCTCCATGGAACCTCAGCATATAGATCTTCAACTCATAGGGAAATGCATTTGGGTACTCAGGGATGTTACCGAAATCCAATGGCTTAAATCTTCTTGGAATATTCCTGTCTCTTTGTGGTTGTGGTTTCCACTGTGCATATTTCTTTTCTGAAGATGCTTCTTCATAAAAATATGGATATTGAAACATACTGAATGCTACTGATCTTTTTCATTTAATTTTCCTTTTTACAGAGTCCCCACCTCTTTCATAGAGGACATAAGTTATTTATTTCTTTTGAGTTCTCTCCCACAACAGAGTCTTAATAATTCTTCCCCAGCAGAGTCGCCAATCTGTTGGGTCTCAAATCAACAAATTAGATAGGTTCTAAGGAAATGCCAACTCCTATGATCAAACCCTCCAATTGACTTGGCCAACTTATAGAGTGAACCTATTTGGTTACTAACTCTCTCACTTTAGGCTCTGCAAGACCTAGGCGGGTATACCTACTCACTAGTTGTTCCTTCAACTGATGCTTTTTATAGCAGATTTAGTGTCTTAATTTGATATCTCCTAGTCTCAGAATGGCATAAGTTTCTTAAACAGACTGATTTCAGATGTGTGTATTGATCTATGTATCTTACAAAAGTATATATGTTACACTTTGGCTAAATTACTACTATACCTACTCTACTAATCCTAATGCTTAAAAGTAAAGGGTAACTGGTATGGTTAAAGGGTTTGTTTACAAATGATCAATGCCTTTCCTCTTATTTGGGCTACAGAGTCTTATATTTCTTCAGGACTTATTGTGTAAACTTATGAGACAATTTTTAAACCCGCCACCTCTCGATGAGTCTGTCAGTTACTGTTTCTTATGAGCTCTACTTCAATGTCTATATTGTAAACTGCTTGAATGAAGTTAACCCTAACTTTTAAGAGACCATCCAATGAAGAAATACAGGGAACAATTACAATTCGCGGGTAAATCTTTTTGATCCAAATCTACAATATGAAACACAAAATTTTACTGGAAGAACACGAATAACCTTATCCACTTTTAGATAATATCATAAGCAACTGCATTTTAAAAATATGTTAACTCTCAACACATATGAGAAAGAAAATGCAACTGGTTATTTTTGATAAAAAGTTTAAAAGTACAAAATTGCCTCCACCTCTTGTCTCTCTTCTCTCTTTCTCTTTTCTCTCTTTTTATTTTACATCACACATATATATGTGTTTGAATGGTTTTCATACCCCTTTGGGTGAAAAGACACCCCCCTTTTAAATAAAAATAATTCCAAATCCCAAAATTGCCTTAGTTTATGTAATTAATTGTCACTTTACAAGTTGTTTAGGCATATTAGAGGTATTTTAAGGCTATTTTATGGGTATATAATGGATAAATGGTCTTTAAATGATGTAAATACCCCCTTTGGTGCTTCACACTCCATTTTTTATGCCCATTATTGTGTTTATGTTATGGTTTCATATTGTGCAACAAATATAAAATATATTACTTGTACCTATTCAATATATATATATATATATATATATATATATATATATATATAATTAGAATTTTTCTTGCTCCTTGTCTTGGAATTTGGAATTCTAAAAATTGCAAATTTTAGGGTTCCAACAGTGGCTCTGTCTGGGGATGGATGCCCCTTGTGGGCATAGCAAGAATTCAGATCTTTGGTAGAGCAGACCATGTGCCTAATTCATTGACCTGTTTTGGTGGCCTCAAGCCCAAAAACTGAACACCAATTCTTTCTTCTATCAAACATCCGATTCTCATCATGAAGTAGTATAAAAATTTTGAAATTAGTGATATCACCTGATTGGCAATTCCTGTCATAAGATGCATTATCCATCCTTATTTTATAAGAATTCTTTATTTCACCTAGATTACCATTATCCCCTATTCCATAGGAAATGATATTTATACTTTTACAAAAGTTTGCTTCTTGTGGCATCCGCATATTCTTCATCTCTATTTTATTGGAATGTTGCATATTATCTAACTGGT
Organism: Cryptomeria japonica; assembly: GCF_030272615.1. Lineage (NCBI taxonomy): Eukaryota > Viridiplantae > Streptophyta > Pinopsida > Cupressales > Cupressaceae > Cryptomeria > Cryptomeria japonica. The sequence goes on along the minus strand of NC_081411.1, from coordinate 420,067,512 downwards.
ACTTCTTTTCACCTTTTATTTTATCTCTATGTGATGTACCTTCCTTTTGTAACTCTCTTACTTTTGTGGTCCTTTTATCACGTGACCTAGTCATATTATTACCCATGTTGTCTTCACACATGTTTGTATTGTCCATACTGTCTGAAATTTTTTCTTCATCATATAAAGGATTTGAGAATACATGAAAATCCTTTTCACACATACCATGGCAGTAGGGAATATGATTTTCCTCTATCACTTCATCACATAATGGGTTTGAAAATATTTGAAAGTCATTTTCAAATTTGCATACCTCCTCTTTATCAATTGTATCATCAAGGTACTCAGGTATGGATTCACTCTCCTCATGACTAGTACAATATTCTTCATCAATTCTAGCAACAATTTCTTTATGTTCTGACTTGTACTCAGAAACATCATCAATTGCTTCTTCATCAGATGGGACTTCCAAATGGATAACTGATTCTTCTATATAATTATCTTCATTTGCAACTCTTATGTTGATGTTACTCATCTCATGCAAATCATGTATTTTTTTATTCAATTCTTCAAGAATTGAACATGTTGATTCCAAACTGTCAGACCCACATTCTCTCACGATCAATTCCTCCAGTATAACTAAATTAAGTTGTGTATTATCAAGCATTTGGAAATAAGTCACCATTATTCTTCCAATCAATTTTTCTATAGATTCAACTTCCTTTCTTCTTATGTTGTAGATTGCATTGCTGCAATCATAATCCGATTGAATTTGATTTTGGTATGGATAACCAATTGAAGGGCTAGCGACTGAAGTGTTGTCCTCGATTACACCGTAGAATTCTTCCATGAACCACCACTCAAGTTCTTCCCATGATGAGATACTCTGTGGGGGTAACAAGCTGAATGACTGCTCTGCAACATCCTCCAATGTTAGCACAAACCATTTCATGATTGTTTCTTCTGAGTAGATTCTGAAGGTCTCAATAAACCAATAAAATGATTTTAGATGCCCAATTGGTGATTCTCTTTCATCTCCATGGAACCTCGGCATATAGATCTTCAACTCATAGGGAAATGCATTTGGGTACTCAGGGATGTTACCGAAATCCAATGGCTTAAATCTTCTTGGAATATTCCTGTCTCTTTGTGGTTGTGGTTTCCACTGTGCATATTTCTTTTCTGAAGATGCTTCTTCATAAAAATATGGATATTGAAACATACTGAATGCTACTGATCTTTTTCATTTAATTTTCCTTTTTACAGAGTCCCCACCTCTTTCATATAGGACATAAGTTATTTATTTCTTTTGAGTTCTCTCCCACAACAGAGTCTTAATAATTCTTCCCCAGCAGAGTCGCCAATCTGTTGGGTCTCAAATCAACAGATTAGATAGGTTCTAAGGAAATGCCAACTCCTATGATCAAACCCTCCAATTGACTTGGCCAACTTATAGAGTGAACCTATTTGGTTACTAACTCTCTCACTTTAGGCTCTGCAAGACCTAGGCGGGTATACCTACTCACTAGTTGTTCCTTCAACTGATGCTTTTTATAGCAGATTTAGTGTCTTAATTTGATATCTCCTAGTCTCAGAATGGCATAAGTTTCTTAAACAGACTGATTTCAGATGTGTGTATTGATCTATGTATCTTACAAAAGTATATATGTTACACTTTGGCTAAATTACCTACTATACCTACTCTACTAATCCTAATGCTTAAAAGTAAAGGGTAACTGGTATGGTTAAAGGGTTTGTTTACAAATGATCAGTGCCTTTCCTCTTATTTGGGCTACAGAGTCTTATATTTCTTCAGGACTTATTGTGTAAACTTATGAGACAATTTTTAAACCCACCACCTCTCGATGAGTCTATCAGTTACTGTTTCTTATGAGCTCTACTTCAATGTCTATATTGTAAACTGCTTGAATGAATTTAACCCTAACTTTTAAGAGACCATCCAAGGAAGAAATACAGGGAACAATTACAATTCGCGGGTAAATCTTTTTGATCCAAATCTACAATATGAAACACAAAATTTTACTGGAAGAACACGAATAACCTTATCCACTTTTAGATAATATCATAAGCAACTGCATTTTAAAAATATGTTAACTCTCAACACATATGAGAAAGAAAATGCAACTGATTATTTTTGATAAAAAGTTTAAAAGTACAAAATTGCCTCCACGTCTTGTCTCTCTTCTCTCTTTCTCTTTTCTCTCTTTTTATTTTACATCACACATATATATGTGTTTGAATGGTTTTCATACCCCTTTGGGTGAAAAGACACCCCCCTTTTAAATAAAAATAATTCCAAATCCCGAAATTGCCTTAGTTTATGTAATTAATTGTCACTTTACAAGTTGTTTAGGCATATAAGAGGTATTTTAAGGCTATTTTATGGGTATATAATGGATAAATGGTCTTTAAATGATGTAAATACCCCCTTTGGTGCTTCACACTCCATTTTTTATGCCCATTATCATGTTTATGTTATGGTTTCATATTGTGCAACAAATATAAAATATATTACTTGTACCTATTCAATATATATATATATATATATATATATATATATTTAGAATTTTTCTTGCTCCTTGTCTTGGAATTTGGAATTCTAAGAATTGCAAATTTAAGGGTTCCAACAGAAGCCTTCATACACAAACATCAAATAAAACGAGTCCTGATAGATGGAGGATCAGGTCTAAACATTTGTACATTGAGCACAATTAAACAATTGGGATATTCTGATAAAGTTGTGAATTCTACAAACAAAATTACCATCAAAGCATATGATGATGAAGAGCGGTCTTCCAAAGGCACAGTCACCTTGCCTCTTAGAGTTGGGCCAGTTACGAAGGATGTGGTTTGTCAAGTCCTAGACCTAGATCTCGCATACAACATATTGCTAGGATGTCCATGGATTCATGAGATGAGCGCAGTACCATCTACATATCATCGATGTATCAAGTTTCCACACAATGGAGTTGAAGTGACCATCAAAGCGGATCCAAATCCATTCATGTATTGCAACAATCTATGACCTAGATCTGAAATAACAATCCTAGTCAATCGAGAGGCTATTCCTTCATCAACATATGTTGATCTCGAATCATTAAAATTTTCTACATCAAAGCAAGCAGAGATCAAAGAAAAGTTCAAGCTTAAAAATTTGGGAGGTGGTGAGTATATCTTTCATGTTGATCAACTCCCACTATCTCCTAAGGTATTCAGTCAACAAGAATAATCTACAAATAATTTGAAATACCAAGGAACTAGGTATGAACCACCTAGTGTTGTGGCTACTAAGTCTGAATGTGAATCTCCTCTAGTGGTGCAAGCAACTCTTGATATCAATAGTCCTAAGAGTGGTTCTAGAAAAGAATCTATTGAGCGTATCACCAACCCTCTTGATACTTACATAGATTTACAATATCATCCACTCATTCCATTTCCACCCCACTTCCAGACTTGGATCAACAAGAATTACAAAAACCCTTACTCATTAGGGATCAAAAATCAAGCCTTGAAAAGAAAAATCTAAAAGTAAAAAATAAAGAGAAGTCCTTTAGTCCAAATCAAAATCAAAAGCTATTGGACTCTGCAAAAATCAAATTCAAGGATAAAAATCCTATGAAAGAAAAAGAACAAGAGTTGATCTCCCCTAATATCAAAATAACTGGGGGCAAAAGTTCTAAAATTTCAAGTAAAAAAGAACACTTGTTGATCCTAAGTCTCCATCATGTTATCCCACTTTCACTTCTTTTCACAGTCATAAGCCTTCATAACTCATCCACTTGTTCCACACATCCATCCCCTTTTGGCGATACATCATGGACCTTTAATGGAGCTTCCTTGAAGGACTTTGTTATCAGGGATGCCCAAACTTCTTCAGGTGACATGCATACGGGCTAGTGTAGTCCACACACTAGTAATTCTATCTCAGTTTCTTCATCAAGGAAGATAGTCACTCGAGATACACATCATTCAGTCAAGGAAAGTCGCAACTACAATCATAAAGTCAAGCCTCGCATATTTGAGATAGATGACTTGGTTCTCAGAGAAAATCCTAAAAATCAGCAAGACAAAGAGAAGAAGGGCAAGTTCAAATCAAATTGGCTTGGTCCTTACATCATCATAGTAGCATATGGATCTAGTGCATATCAACTCTAAACCACAGAGGGTGAAAACTTGGAGGTTCCTATAAACAGCGTGCACCTTCGCAGGTTTTACACATAGCTCTTCAAAGTATCCCAATTCAAAAAATACAAAAAAAAATCAAAAAATTCAAAATAACAAAAAAATCATAAAACATAAAAAATTGTTACTTGGTGAAAACTTGGCAAACAGGCACCTTGTGACACAAAAAAAAAAAAAAAAATCAAAAAAGTAAAGAAAAACATTTTCGTCCAATGGTGAAAACCACTTTGGTGGCGCCCTGGGCAAGTACCCTGGTGAAAACTAGGTTACCAGCGCCATGTGTAGAGACATTTCTCCTCCCTCCTTCAGGATTCCATCTCATCCTTTCACTTTGCACACACTCACAACCTATCTATCCATAATAAACTTACACATTCCCATCATGGCTTGTTATTGATTTGCCCAAGATTGGTTTGCCATTCATAATAATCCCTCCTTTTCACCTTTTTCCATCCATAATAAATCATCTCCTATCTGTGGCTAAGGCTAATCCTACGTCTAGTAATGGGTGTGGAACTAAGAACATCACATGTTTTGAGGAGTACAGTTTCTTCCACTTTTCTTCAGTCGATTCGCGCACAATCTACAATAAAGAAGCATTTGCATCACCAATCCACAATAAAGTTCCATCTTCTCTGCAATAAAGTATCAGTTTCATGGATTCAACCAGTTTCAAATGAGACACAGCAACAACAATGGGCTTCAACAAATTAAATCTTTCAACAGACTCAGACAACATTATGGTTCAGTGCTATCTATCCTTCTGTGAAAGCAAACATTGTGACCACAATCAAATAGACTTATACAAGTGACAAGAGACACTAAACTTGAGGACTACAGTGGATGTTGGTGTTGAGTCTTGGTTTTCTTTTGATTTTATCTTTTTGGTGACATGTCTTTTAGCTTTTCCAGGATGTCTCTAACTAGATATTTTATCTCCATGATGTCTTTGACTAGAAAGGCGAGGATAGGGTATCGTCACCTATTTTTCTTTTGCTGTCCATGGATTGTCTCTTAGTAATGCTATGACTTGTCCAAGGATATGAGGACACTAAGAGTCTAGTGTGAACTGGGGCATTCCTTGTTTGTGATTGTCTTATCTCCATGCAAATAGGTACAATGACTTTCTAGGTCGAACATATACCTCGATTGTCATAACCTACTTGCCATAATAAAGCTCAATGATGATAAAGCAAAAGAAGCTCTTTCACTTTCATATCTTCTATCTTTCATCCCCCTTTCTTGATTGACTTCCATCATCCTTCTTGAGTCCACGTAGCCCGCTATCACATGACTGAGTATAATGACACATCAAAAATATTTGTATTTCATGTAGTTTTCACCTGCATTACCACATGTCAGCATATCATACATACATATAGATATCACAATTGCATCACATCCTGCACACAACACATGTTAGCACATTTTACATTCTCATCATGTAAATAATCATTTGCATTATCATATTCATCTGCATTTCATACATTCATATTCACATTTGCATTGGTATAACACATAAAACATAAAAGAACAAAAATATTGCATTTCATCATGTACATATTTGCATCCATATCATAAGCATCACATACATCATAAAACATCTCATCACATAGGTACACATGCATATAGCTACCACAAAGATGAATCATCTCATATATATAATCATAAGTGTCATGATACAATGATGTCAAAATACATATGACTACCAAACCACCCGAAGGTGTCTACATCATCATACAAAATGGTATAAAACTGATACATAGGGAGCCCTCCATGGCTATGATGAACTCCCTCCCTCGGAGCTTCCTGGCCTCGACTGAGTCTGAGCCCTAGAAGGACCCACCCAAGGATCAGCTCTCCTGCCTCTTCTATCTGGTGTTGGTGGAGGACCCATAACCCCACCGTTGGATGCCTATCTCCTTTGGCTCCCTCCCATAGCTGTCATTGTTTGCGATGGTCTGCGGAAGCTCCTCGCCTGCTGCTCTGGTGGCACTACCCCGTAGTATAGGTCTCGCCAGTAACCTATCTCCTCCCCTACTCGTAGAACATAGGCATATCCAACCCCTGTGTCCTCTACCGCCTGTCTCCGATCCCTTAGTGCTATCTCAGCCTCAGTATAGAGTTGGATAGCCTAATCCCACTCATGCTCTGTGTCCCTCAGTCACCTCCTAAGCCTAGCTGTCTCCCTCTCCAGGTCCTGGATCTCATCTTCCTATCCCTAGCAGATCTCCCTCAGCTCAAGTAGCTCATCCTCCTCCTCCTCGGCCCCCTATGCCTCTGCCTGTGGCTCCCCCTGTACTGGTGGCTATGCCTGTGCCTATGCCTCTACATGTACCTACCTCTGTCCCTGTCCCTGCACCTGTCTAGGACCCTGTGTTGCTGGCACCTGTAGTGGCAATCCACCTCGGCCCCTCACCACCCGAGCCTGCCTCTCCTCTCCACGCTCTCTCCATGGAACCACTCTCCTCTCTCCAACAATACCCCATCTCCTCCGTCGGCCTTTCCCCCCACCATCTCCATCTTCATCCCCATCCCCCCACCATCTCCATCTATCAGCTCCCCTGGGTCTATCAGTCGTGGAAAGGGATGCTCAGCCCAATATGCAGTGTACTCTGCATCCATACCTGTATCCTCAATCTCCGGCCACATATCCCATGGCATAGGCACCATCTCTACCAGTTGCATCACGGCCTGATCATACGACAATAATGACCCAAAGTGTGCCTGATCCCTGACTATCCGAGCATACATACCAGAACCTCGTGGCGTCCACTGGATCCTGCCAAACTGCCTGCATACCCTATCAGCTAGTTGTCTCTCCAATACATAGGGCATCCACCCAATCAGATATCTACTCCAGAAGGTATAGGGTAGATCCTCTGCGTCATCCTCCCACTGCTCGCACTCATGGTACGACCTCCATATCACAGTGTCGATCTCATCCAGGACTCGACGCCAATGCTCCAACCCGCCAATCTATAGCTATGATGTAATCATATTGCACAAATGCACAAAGCTGTGTCCATGACCCCTACCCCTGAAATGTATCGGTCGGGTAATAGGAAGATGCTCATATGCCCACACTTATAGCAATGTAACTCCGCAGCCCAATCTTACGGATCCATGATAAACAAATTGATGCAGCTCATAGTATAAGTGTGCCAGCATGCATGGTCCCCAAGCATATCTAGTGTGCTATGTAACCAGTGTCTCCAAGGTGCTCCCTCAGCCCACAGCCAACCCCTGTGTCGCCCTGTTTGGACACAGGAACCCATTGATCACTCCTCCTAACACTGCTGGTAGTGCTAGTCCTATCGCTATCATCATGTCCCACGTCGTGTGCCTATCCCTCATCTCTAGTCCTGGATCCTAGAACACTCATCTCAGGGCCTCCCTATCTCCATCTTGGTCATAGGGTATCAGCTCCCCATCAATCGGTATCCTCGGAATCCTATAAACATCCTCCAAAGTGACTATCATCTCACCCATCGGCAAATGAAAAGTGCATGTCTCAGAATGCCATCTCTTGGCTAAAGCAGTCAACAAACCCATGTTTGCCCAAAACTCAGGCACATATAGAATGTATCTCAGACCCATAACCTCAATGGTAGCCCTATCCTTGAATGTTAACTCTGGTTGTAATCTCTGAGTCAACAGGAATCTCTCTCGGGACTCTAGCATAGGTAAATACTCCTGCAGTCAAGCAAAGCAATCATGTCAGTCATAGTGGAATTCCCTGTTCATCACAAAATGCTACTTTTTTATCTTAAGTGCTTATGATACTCTATCCTAGTGACACTCACTGTTCATCACAAAGTGTTGCTTCTATCCAAGTGACACTCATTGTTCATCACAAAGTGTTTCTTCTATCCTAGTGACACTCACTATTCATCACAAAGTGTTGCTATCTATCCTAGTGGTACTCCCTATTCATCACAAAGTACCACGTGTTTTGCACTCCCTGTTGATCACAAACTGCTGCTCATATTTGCACTCCCTGTTCATCACAAAGTGCTGCTCCTATTGGTACTCCCTGTTCATCACAAAGTGCCTCGACCTATTCTACTCTTCCCTAGAGGACCTGCTTGAGTGTATCCTCTCAACAGCTTATCCAATCGATGACGTATGTTCATCATAGAACTGTTGATTTGACCTTGAAGACATAAACATGCCTTCATGACATAAACGAGCTTACAAACTGCACAAACGTGCCTACTCTGCACAGACGCGCCTGAAATACACAAACGTGCCTCTGTTCTGCACAGACATGCTTGTCCTGCACAGACGTGCCCACATTTCACAAATGCGCCTGCACAATGCAGACGCGCCTAGCCAACATAGACGCGCCTGGCACCAACACAAACGCGCCTACACATTTTGACATTTTTTGACATTATCCCAAAGCACATTTATTGCACTACCTAAGATGCATTAATGACAACAATTAATGTGACAAAGTATAAAGAGGTTTTGTGGTACTCACCGGCTCTCCTGCATCGGCTGGCCTCTAAAATTGGCGAACAAGATCGAATCTATGCACCAATGCCATCGCTGTTGACTGTTGCTGCTCTATTCTTGCTCTGCACTTTGATCTCTTGGATGTGTGGATGACAATGAGGATGTTTTCCCCTTGTGGTCTATTTTATAGACTACCCTAGCCCTAGCCCTCATTTCCCGAGTCAGTCTTCTTTATCCCGTGACTCTGTCACTCTATCTTATCCGATCAGTCCATTCTAGCCTTTCTTTCTTATCGAGAGATTGTCTGCGATCTTTCTAGATATTTTCATCCAATCTCTCGAGCGGGCATATCATTCCCATCTTGGGGCAACTTCGTATCAGTTTATCTTATCTTCTTTGAAACAACGCGACAAGCTGCATTGTCTCAAAGAGGGGCAAAATGTAGACACCTAAAATTGTCATGTCTAATTAAATAAATATTTTATTTATTTAATTACTTTAGCCTAATTCTTCTATTAATTAAATGAATCTTTATTTATTTAATTCATTCATTTATCCTCTTCTAGCCTTATTTCTCATTTAAATAAATACATTTATTTATTTAAATTATCCTTTTTCTAAATTAAATAAATATTCTATTTATTTAATTGATCCCACTTCCTCTATTAATAAAATAAATCTTTATTTATTTAATTAATTCATTAGCCTTTTCCACCTATGACACATGTCATTCATCTCTTAATTCATACACTACCTACCCCTTTCATTATTTTCTTATTTCCTTTGCCTACCCTTTAATCATAGCCAACCATTTATCTTGTACACCTCTCAATCTTATCCCTCCATTTCATATAGTGTCTTCTATATAAGAGGATACTTCCTTCATTATCAACCCTAACTGACTACTTGATCAATTGACTACACTACGCTTTGCACTTTCATATACGATCCTACTTGCAACCACATTTCCGTTCTTTGTTGAGCTCTTGTGCACATAAAATCTGAGAGCAAATATATCAAGCAAGATCGATGGAGATAGGAAGAATGGAGATCAAAACCCTATTGGACATGTGATGGTATAATCTTTGTGATTTCATTTGATTTGCATTGTCGTAGGTAATCTTCATATGTTATGGTGGATCTTTGTTGCTGTTAGGCTAGGGTTTTTGTGGTTGAATTCATTTAGTCTTTCATCATTGTTGTTATCCATTTTCACTGTATACACATCCAATTTGCCAAATTACTTCAGCAAATCCAAATCTCAATAGAACATTGAATGGTAATACACGAGGCTGCCCTTGGAAGTGATAAACTCTAATTACAGTGTTGACCAAGTAAAGAATGATATCACCCCAATAATGATCAATTCTCAAGATTGGTTGTCTTTCTTTTGGTCTCAAGAAATCATGTAATTGTGTAGGGATTCTGGGTGGATTAACTGTCAATTGTTGCCTTAATTTGGAAGAAAAACCATTATCAAACCTTACAAAACTAGCTTCTGGCCTATCCCATGACATGTCCATACTCCACAATTGTACTAGTATCTCAACATTATTAATTGTCTTTCTGAGATCCATGGTACCTTCAAAATAATTTGAATTCTTGAATAAGAACGTATGCATCAACAATGAGTACCAATAAAAATTAGTGTTCAATTAATTTTTCTTAATATCCAACAATCCCTCATAAATATTATCTTCAAGATAAGGAGAAAAATAAAAAATTGCTAAAAAGTCTGGGTGTTGAATCTGAATAGCCATAAACATGAAATTAGGTGGCATAACTGTGGAAGGGTTAAAACCTAATATCTGACATAGAAAGAAAAAGGTAGCTTGTAAATACTTAGAAAAAGCACCAATTGGAAAAGGCTCAACTGAATTTGGGCTGATATGGTAAGGTGTGCTTCCTTCTTTTGCCAAGTGGGTGGGGAAAAGATTTGATCTGACAAAACCCTTTGTTTTGTGATATTCCTCCTTTATTTCATTCAGATCTACTGGAATCAGTGTAGTAGAAGATTCATACATGTCAAAAACTTCATAGAATTCCTCTCTTCGGATTGTCAATAAGACCTCCCCATCATTTCCCCTTATTACCCTAGAAACAGGGTCATATCTATCTGCCACTGCCCTGAGAAGGTTGACATCCATGAAGACGTTAGGCACCACCAGCTTGCCTAGGTCATATTATCATGCACTCGAGAGTGGAGAATGCAAATTTCTCTACTCATACCACAATTTAAACATATTTACCCCAGTCATAGGTACCCTAGCATCTAAAATTGCATATGCTTTATCAACTAACCCTTCTCTTAGGGTTCTTCCTTGAATAAGTTTTATCCCCTGAAATTTGTCATTTGTTGATGGTTTCAACTGGTTTAGAAAATCATCATACAAATTTCTCTTCAAATTTTCGGTCTGCCCAGAGTGGTTTCATGAGGGAGGCATTTTATCAAACTAGGGCTTTCTCAATAATTGTCACCAAACGGGGAAAAGAAAACCAAAGTTTAACCAAGAACCGACAATTCCAACATAAAAATGGAAAATTCACAAAATCCCTGAGCTAAGACTGCAAAACCTCATAGCAATCTTAAATTTGTTTACCAGAAAATTCACACAGCTTATACTATCCAACTTTAAAATATAGAGAGGAAGATAATCAACTTATGGATTTGAAAACACTAGAAAAATATTAATTCCACACTAAGATAGGTTGATCAAAACTCCTTCGGCTCTAAAAATGCCTTCTGCTTTCTCTGGATTGCTTCATGAATCAAAATGATTCTAAAAAGGCATTTATTTCTTTTCTTGAATCAGGCGTCACTGTATCATTCCCCATTACCACTCGCAGGAGTGGAAAATGACTTGAATTTATATTTGAACCAATTTTGAAATTGGACCGTTGATTCCATTGATGGTGGCACATCGCGTGATCTATATTGTAGTGGATGGTGACATCAAAAGTATGATGTGACACTTCCATCTCATCATCCTTCTCATCTCTATCAGCGGCCCCACCATTTAGCTTCTCTTTGGCCCGCCTAAGACACATGGCATCATCTCGCGATACTACAATCATTAACTTTCGTGCATTTTCTATTGAGGCGTAGTGAGAACCATTAGATCTATCTAAACTTTATACTGCTAACCCCAGTGTACGCTCCCTTTAGTCACTTAATGAGTGAGCATGATTCCCGATTATGATTAAAAGATCTTCACTAATTTCAGCATGTGCAGATAATGGGAACATTAGTAACCTGGCAGTTAATACAAATATATTGGTTAGAACAAGAAAAAGGACCCGCCTAGGAAAATAAAAATGAATAATTTAGGAAAAGAAAGACCCGCTCACTCAATAAATGCCTAGGACACAGAAAAAAGGCCATGCCAATGTACTAAAACCCTCTAGAAAAAACAAAAAGGTAATGTGAGTTTAAAACAAGTTTAGGGGATCTTATCAAGACTTTAGACAAAATAAAAATAAACCCTAAACCCAAAGCCTGAAATGCGAGGGAAAAAAAGAAAGATAAGACATAGAAAACCCACCTATCAGCAAAGGCACAAAATTTTGCTAGGTCATTTCTACTTCATCATCATCATCATTGAAATCAGTTTTGATAATGTCATCGTCTACACGGATATCATCTTCATGAACATTAACTCCTACATCATCATGATCTAGTTCCTCTTCTTCAACATCTTCATCAGGCACATCATCAACTAACCGTTGATCATGATCATCATCTACATCATCTTCTAGTTCTTCGGTATCTTCTTCTTCCATCACATTATACTTTACCGGCCTTCCTCTTGGATCATGTCTAGAAACAAATGAACAACCCAGTTTACCTGGAACCTCTGAGTAAAATACGTGCTCACATTGGCTTGGAAGAACATAGGGGTAATTTCCAGCTCGCTCAATCGACCTTGTATTAACCATGGTAGATCCATTATCATGTTCAATAATAGTTCTCTCGGGATCATTTTAATTCAATCATAGCCTGTACCATTGGACGATAAACATAACTAATTTAAAGGACTTAAAGTCACACTCAAGTATATCATCCAAAATCCCATAGTATCAATTTTCTGAGACTTCTGGATGTATGTCGCTTCTAGATGAAACATTAGTCACCCGAAAGTCTGCAGTTATCCCAGAATCACAATTATTCTTTGTGTCATCCAACTTTTTGATTCAAAATTTATGACCATTGCACCACATAGCCTTGTGGTGTTTCACCTGTAATATGTGAAACATTTAAAAATTATTGCATCGTCAGTTGATAAACATATTTTTTTCTTGGCCGAATGTATGCAAAGAAAAAAACTCAACATATGTATACATCAATATAATTGAAAATAATTAAATAATATGGGTGATTAATATATTTATACGTATCTGTTTATCTCTTAAACCATATGCTAAATCAATTTCCCTTGGTGTAACATTGGAATCTTCATTGCGATGAGCTTCTTTAACCAATGAAGCCACACCTTCCCATGTTAATGTACAACTAGATTATTAACATCGTTCAATCCATACCGTCATCTAATCAAGATTGTTTGCGACGTACAAATGTAGTGCATCCTGCTCTTGACCAACTGTATAAAAAAAAATTTGAAATTCACAAACGACATATAATTAGTTAATTACCATGGTATATGACCTTAATTTATAATTGATGTAACTAAAAACCTAACATCCCACTACCAATGATCTTATAATTATTTTCCAAAAGACAATCCGAAGAGACACCTTTGTTGCGTCTTCTTGATCTTATATAGATGAAATATTGCGATAAGTCTTCCTAGTGAACTAATTCAACTTGCAACCCTATTAGAACTCCTTGTTCAATCAAATCATATTTGTCACAATTAAAAACCATTCGTAGGAACCTCGAAAAACGCTAACCATATACCCGTCGGCACACAAATTTAAATGTATGTCGAAATAGCGACAAAAATCAAGGAGCGTCGCAATTTCAACAAATGTCGAGCATAAAAAAATTTTAAAATGAAAATTTCACATTAAATACATAGGTACCCGATGATACAATTAATTATTGGACTTTTGTCGAAAAGTTTCATTGGATTTTATAGTCAAATGAGTTAGTGTATGTGTTTGGTCTACTAGTGTTGAACCAGATTCCTATATATGGATAATACTTTAGATGATTGCAAGCTACTTGAATAGAATCCCAAACTAAGTGAGAATTCCCCCAAGATAAATAGCTTCAATAATTGCATTGATTGTTCTCCTATAATTTGCCTCTACATATGATAAAACAATAGAATTTTTCTTTTGAACTTTTTTACCAAAAGATAAGATCAAAACCTAGTGAGAAATTGTAACCTAAAGTGGAATTATGGTTCAGAGTATCACTAGTCCCATCTAAATAAATGTGTATCTAACCAAGTCAACCTTTGTGCTATCTTTATAATTAATCCCAAATTTGAGAGTACCTTGAAGGTATTGAAGGATCCTCTTAGCTACTTTCTAGTGTATCTCATGAGGCTCTTGCGTGAATCTCAAAACCATGATAACTACATATAAAATATTGAGAATAGCATAGTTATATTGATAAGATTGCCAAAAAATTGTTGATATAAGGTTGTATCAACCAATGGTGTAATTAAATCATCTTCAAGCTCGAATCTAGATAGAAAGAGAGTTAGAGATGGCTTACAATTAGTCATGTGAAACCAAACAAGTAGATCAAGAGTATACTTGGGTTGTGTAAGAGTAATCCAGGCTAAGTTACATTATGAAATCTCAATACCAAGCAATTAATGCAATAAACCCAAGTCTATCATGTCAAATATTTCCTGTAGAGATGACTTCACAACTACAATAGTGGATGAAGAGTTCTCAATAATAAAAAAAGATCATTAAAATAAAGTACCAACATCAATAGTAAACCATTCTATCACAATAGATATGAATTGAGCCCTAAATGCCACCAAGTAAAAATTGAATCCAAGAGGAAAGAATCTATCTTGGCATACCAAGATCAAGGGTCTTGTTTGAGACCATATAGGGATTTCCCAAGTCTATAAACTAAGGATGAATATTGAATTCACCATGGTGGTTGTTCCATGTAGATCCCCACCTTAAGGTCTTCATGAAGAAAATCAATCTTCACATATATTTGACACACATACCACCTATGTGTTACGACAATAACAAGAGTAATTTGGATTAAAGTCATTTTTGACATGGACACAAAGATATTTGTGTAGTTAATGCCAAAAACTTATAAAAATCCTTGGCAACCAAACATACCTTGTACTTATCAATTGACCCATCTATGAAAAACTTGGTCTAATATATCCACCTACATGAAACCATCTTCCATACCTTATGAAGTAAAGTCAAGTCCCAAATGTGATTTATAACTAGGGAATCATATTCCTCATAATAGTACTATTTCACTCATGTATTCTTGATGCCTCTTACAATGTTTTTGGATTAGAGGTTGAGGCAAAAAAGGCTCGTGACACACTTTGATAGTTTGACTAATTATGTCTATTATATGTTGGATTTCCTACCCAAATGCCTAAACTTTAAAGTGTGTCTCCAACCCAAAGAGGATGAGAAGTGGGTGAGACAAATTCTAAAATATCATCCTCAAAAGCATATTTAGAAGTGGCTAAAGATGAATCCCCATTATTATCATCATTGTTAAAACTAAAAGAACAAGAAGAGGTCTTTGCCTCTAGAATATAATATGGATGGTCTAATTATCAGAATAATCATCAAATCTAGTGAATCCAAAGTAGAAGAAGAAATATCAAGTATAGAGTTAGCAAGAATCTCTTGGAACCCAATACTCCTATCAATTATCAACTGATGTGCGGTCAAGTGGAGTAATCAATCACCTTTTAAACCATTTGGGTAACCTTTAAAGATACAATGTGTGGATTAAGGTTCCAATACCTTGTGATTTTGATTCACTATATGTGCCATGGTTGGAGATTCAAATACCTTGATTTTTTCAACTATTGGTTTCCTATTTTCCAATCATCAAATGAAGGCATTCCCTTCAAGGATTTATGGTGAACTCAATATTAAATATAACAATTTAGTTGATTGCTTTTGCCTAGTACCGTGGTGTAAGGTCCTTTGAGTGTATCATACAATTAACCATATCTTTCAAGTATATCTTCTCACCTTTTGAAACATCATTCTGTTGGGAAATTGCAACATCATTATATTGGGAAATATAAGGAACTATACACTGCAAGTCTATCCTAATTCTTTTTTAAAAATACTCAAACCTATTGTTGTCACACTCACCTCCATTTTTAGTTTGACAAATCTTGATGAATTTTCTTGACCATTTCTCTACAAGAGCATTAATGTGTTGCTGAAGACTTCATTTTCCTATCAAATGAAGTAGACCCATGTGCATTTGGATACTTCATATATGAAAGTGACAATACACCTTTCCTTAGTGAAATGTGGATGGGGAAACACACTGAATACATTATTGTGAACAAGATCAATAACCTATGTAGCTCTCCATGATTTTCCTTTGTCAAATTTTTATTCAAGGTGCTTTTCAAGGGTGAAAATGTCACAAATACCATTAGATAATCTAACCCTAGACAACCTTGTTACCATATCGCATTGACTTAGTTTCTCAAGATAGTATTTAAGGTGGCAAAATTTATTATGCCATAATTTGCTAACTCTATCTAAATGATTAAGTAGTGTTGTATGGGAACATTAGATGCAAAGTGAGAGAATGTGTACAACCATAGCTGGCTGATATGCCCTTCCCAAATCTATCAATTTTTTTTACAACTCTCTAATCCCAATCATGTCTAGAAAAAAGTTTACTATCATGCTCTTCCTTATGTGGCTAATCTCA
This sequence comes from Cryptomeria japonica, assembly GCF_030272615.1. Taxonomy (NCBI): domain Eukaryota; kingdom Viridiplantae; phylum Streptophyta; class Pinopsida; order Cupressales; family Cupressaceae; genus Cryptomeria; species Cryptomeria japonica. Next base: position 420,050,999 of record NC_081411.1, on the reverse strand, counting down.
TAGACTAATAAGAGATTAACTAAAAGATAAGGTACACTTAAAATATTTATGAATTTAATACCTCCAACTTCAACAAAGCCTCTCCCAACAACTACTATTGGATTTCCATCACCCAAAGTGATAAAATACATTATGTAAGGTTCTAAGGTTAACTTATAAAGATCAGATGTGGTGCAAGGCACCCACGCCAATGGTTTAAGATAGAGTTGAATAAGATGCAACTACAACTATACCCTTTCCCTTATATTTACATTTACCTTTTTCCTTTGGCTTAGTAGATTCCTTAGTTGATGACAATTATTTGATTGATTTGGGGACCCCTGTGTTTTTCTTCTCAAGAAGATATGAGAGGTGGTAAATTTTCTTGTTCATATATTTTTTATCATCGTGCCCAAGTTTCTTACAATAAGAACACTTAATTTGTTCTTTATTACATTTCCCTTTGAAGAGTTTCCAATGTTGATATTGGAGGATTCATTTTTTTTATCTTCCTTGGTCTCTTTGTCATTTGGAGTGTTTTCCTTCTTCACTTTGTTGTTTGAAGCCAAATGTTTTCCATTTTCAATAATGAGGGCTTGAGGTTTTGATGACTTTAGTGTGTCCATCTCAATTAACTTATCTTTCTCCCTAGTCCAAGTAGGAAATGAAGTTATCTAAAGAAGCCATTATCTTTGTGATTTCAACACCCCTTTTGGTATAGTAGAAGGTATATACAAACATAGAATAATTATGAACTACTTTGGAGAGTATAGAAATAACTAGTTGATCCTCCTTTTCCTCTATTCCACATTCTTTCAACTATAGCCTTAGTGATTTGATTTTAACATGAAGAAGTCCTCTAAGGTTTCAAAATAATTGTGGCTCAACTTAAGAGATCATTCTTCAACTAATGACTTTAAATTTCATCCATCTTCTGAAAGAGTTTTTCTAAATGAAGCCAAACTTCATTAGGCATGTTCAAGGATTCTACATGAAAGATGAGTTCAGGAGACATATAATGACATAAAAGTTTGAATACTTGATCATATTTGTTAAACAATTTTTCTTTAGCTTCCTTAGTAGTAGGTTCTTTCTTAGTGCCCATTATTACCCTATAATGGGAAAGGAAAGGAAAGAAAATGAGAGGAAAAAAAAGGAAAGGAAAGAAAGGAAAATTGTGGTAGAAATGAAAAAGTGAAAGGAAATGAAAAAGTGCACAAGATACAACATAAAACACCCCCCTTGATTCAATATTGTGAGAACCAACATGTCCAATGAGATGAAAAGAAATAACACTTTATAATTTGAGTGATATAACATTCTTAATGGAATAGGCACAAAAAATAATGAATTTAAAAATTAAAAAAAACTCAAGTTTGAGTTGCCTATTAAAATTTACAGTAATTTTCTAGTTTGCCTATATTATTTTTTTTAATTTGCACTCACAATTTTTTAAACTTTCCTTTTAAATGAAGATTAAAGAGGGTGCTAAATATAATTTCTCACTAGTAGGCAACCTAAAATTCAAGATCTCATATGATCACAAACTAATTTATTTTATGGATGTAGTTTGAATGTAAATGTTGATACCATCAAATTGTACCCTTTTGTGAATAGTGACTCTAATGCCTATATTATATTTGATGGGTTCCTAGCCATCACTAGTGGTTCCCTTTTATGAATTTTTTATGTGATGAGACTTCAACCTCTATGAGATCAATTGACCTCAACATAGGCTAGTGGTTCATGTTAGGATATTGTGCTTGAGAGGATATATTTCTTGACCTGGTAGGAGATCATGCTTGACCTCTTAGAGGTCACACACCCTCTAAATACTTGAAATAAGATGGAAATCACACCCATAACCTTTGAACCCCCATGATTAATACCCCTCTACTGTTGGTAGCAATAGAGAAGGAAAACGGAGAGGGGGAGAGGCTGAATCAGTTTTCACTGGATTAAACTAATTAAGCACAATCTCATATTTGAATCAGCTGCAACAAGAACAAAGATAAAGACAATAACAAATACAAATGTAATACCAAGATTTTGACGTGGAAAACCCGGTTAAGGGAAAAAACATAGTGGGAACCTACCCACAATAAGATGATACTCTGTAGTGGAATGTGTAAATATTACAATGGGGAATGCACATGCATTCAAGCACACTACTTAGAGCTCACTACTCAAGATATAATGACCCAAAAGGCTCCAACCCTCAAGGAAGGTTCACTACCTTACAATAATGATTGGACTAAAATCTAGATTACATGAACTGCAAAAATAGCATCTGCTAATGCTTGATGACAGTTCCAGTTAAACACATTTGTCTTCCTTGCAACAATCTATGCTCAATACTCCACACCAAAAGATAAATTCTCTTATGCGCACATAATCAACTCTCTGATAATGTATACACTACAACCATATCCAAATTATATGAATCTAACACCTATTTATACAATTCATCAACCTTGACTACAAGGTCGACCAAAACCCTCAACCCTCAATTACAAAATTACATCACATGATACATGAATAAACCACCAGACCAATATAAGATCATAGAAAACATAGCATGGACCTAAATTAAATCCCAAAACATGCATCACCACTAAAAATCTCACCAAGATCAACCACAACATGCTACACCACCAGATCAGCAAAATCACCAATACCACGCATAATATTGATAAGTTGAGACTTTGTCATATTTTTATCATCAAAACTCTTAGGTTTTTGACATCTTTTGGTTTGCATAGTAGTAGTGATGTATTGTAAATTCACTATATGTATTCTGTGTGTTAAACCTGAACTTATGAAATCATGTTTAAACTTTGTCGGTCTATTCCTGTAGCCATGCCATTTATTCCTGCAGCCATGTGATTTGTTCCTATTGCTATGTGGATTATTTAGGGTAATATCATATGTGAATTAATAGATGTGTTAATTAAATAAAATGTGTATGTATGTCCTTGTATGTTTTAGTGCAGGTAATAAACGATGCCACAGTGGATATTCTCCTTTTGCGCCTGAAGAAGGAAAGATCACGCAAGAGATAACTGAAGATCAAACTAAAGAGGAGTTTAGCAAGAACAAGGTACGGCATAGGCGGAGCAGCCAAGCAACACTACTGAATTTTAACTTTAATAGGCATTGAATTTTCAAAACACCGCCACGGCATGCAAAGACTGTGGTTCAGTTTAAATCCATGTTTCTTGCAGCCAAGCTTTAGTTATCTTCTTTATCAGTCAATCATCTACCTCTTCTTCTGGGCATGATTTGTTTTGTCTATTGTAGTTGCTCTTCTCTTTATTAATAAGCTCTTCCTTTTTCCTGGAGGTTAGACATAAGAGAAAGGAATAGAGCAGAGGATTTTTAATAAGCATTTTTAAGTTTCTTTTCAAAAACATGTAATCACTTTCTAGAAGCAATGAATAAAAATCATGTTGTTCTGATCTGTTAAAGGTAGTTTTCTGGAAGCTTGATATCACTCATCCAAGGGGGCCCACTTGGTGAGTGATCTTGTGTGTGCTTATTGAAATTATTTTTTCTTTAGTTGCAGTAGAAGTTCTTGCTTTGACTATTCCTGTAGCCACTGGAAATAGATCCACTGAATGTTCCTGCAGCCAAGCTAGAACAGAGTAATTTCTGTTATCTATATTAAATCTTTCCGGCATTGTTTTTATAAGTTTTTCCTATAGCCTTTCATAATTTCCATTCTTTCCTTTCCTTTTCACATAGTGTTAGTTGTTGCAGTAATGCAAAATAGCCATTGAAGGAACTTAGTGCATATATAGTGCAGACCCATTTCAAGTACTATGTCCCTGGGTTGATAACTAAATGAGCACTAGCCATGAAAATAGTAACTTTACTAGATGAATTTCCAAACTTCGGGTTGAGACTTCAATTAGAGTTATTATTATTGTTGTTGGAGTAGACATTTTTGGCGTCATTGCCAGGGATGGTGTCAAACTAAGAACCTCTTATGGTTATTATTCTTTTCAGTTTTCAGTTAATTATTTTTGGTATACCTAATCATTTGAAAAATTTCATGAACCTGCATGCATAGAAGAAGAAGAGACCCTAGAGGTAGATTCCTGTCCACTTATTCTAATCATGCAGCAAATAATTTCCTAGATATAAATCCGTTTGCTAAACTTTACCAAGCCCCACAGAATTTGAACCATCCTAAATCTGAATTTCCGGCAAGTAGTCTTCAGTTCCTTTTTGGTCTTCAAGAAGAAGAATTTCCCATAGTAACAACTCCCACAAGTCCAATGCAAGGGAACCCACCTCCTGGTGGGAATAATCCACCACCACCACCAGGTCCAACGTTTGAGTTTCCCATATCTGATCAACATGATAATGCTAATCTTAAGAACATTCCAGCATCTTCACTCCCTAAATTCTATGGATTGGTGACAGAGGATCCAAACATATTTCTGCTTGAATTTGATGTTCTCTGTAGGAGTTTTAACTATACTACAAATGCCCATAGACTCAAAAATTTTCCTGCCACTTTGAAGGAGTCATCCTTGAGATGGTTTATGAGCTTGGGTAGTAGCACAATCAATACATGGGATGAGATGAAATGGTTATTTCTTGCAAAATATAAAGATTATTATAGAGGTACTGATCATCATGGTGATGATATCTTTAGAATGACACAGACTGAAGAGGAGAGTCTTGAAGATTATCTGGAAAGGTTCCTGTTTAGTGTCAAAAATTCTAAGCATAGTACTCTCAATGAAGATTCTCTCAAGTTGATATTTTTGAGGGGAATCAGTGATGAATGCACTGATTCTTTGGATCTTATGGGAGGAGGTGACATTACACAATCCACTTGAGCTGAAATAGGACAAATTTGCAAGAAGTATTCCAGATCTGCTTCTAAGAAGAATAGGATATTTAAACCAGGAGCACCATTATTAGCATCTGGAACTGGAGTTTCTAGATTGGAACTTAGTAATCTATTAAAGGACTTCAAGGAGGACATTATAAACAATATGGCTACCTAGTTGGATACACTAGCAGCTAAGAAGAAGAATGAGGAAGCTAATGTATTTCTTGTAGAATTTTGTCCTCATTATAAACAATGAAAGAAGGATTGCAGATGTAAAATGGTTGCTAATGTGGAGGTACATGACTTCAAGCCAATTCAAGGTGAGGATGAGCAAGTCTTGTATGTTGCTCAAAGAAGACCAAATTTCCAATGACAATGTATGCATCCAGATCCACTTTCTTTTTTTGGTTATAGTGGAAATTCTTATACACCGAATAACCAATGACAATTGCCATATTCTCAAAATTTTGGTAATTATCAAAATTGGTATGGTTCTCAAGGCCAAGGGTAGCATTTTGGTAATCAAATGCCATAGTGGAAGCAGCCACAAGGGAATTGGTACCCACCTCAAGGCCAAGGAAACCAATTTCAAGGAAATCGGCAACCTACTTCTCAATGGAGGGGGAGCCAGCCATGGAATGCCCAATCTTTTGGTTATCAGCAACCTATCCAGCAGCCACAACCTCATGTGCTAATGCCTCGTCCTGCAGCCACTGTTGTACCTCCTAAACCAACGTAGTTGCCTACTTAACCATTGTCAAATCCTAATATTAAGTCTCAACAACAACCACAAGCTTATTCAACTGATTTGAATCAATACCCAGCCTATTCTTTATCTCTAAATGATATGCACCTCTGGTCTGGGACAACCCTGCCTAATCCCTCTCATCCAGTTATCACTGAGGTACAAGAGGAGCAAGAAATCTCTCATCCAATAGATACAATACTTTTGAACTAAATATTACCACCATTCCCCCACAGATTGCAAGAAAAGGAAGTTCCCACAAAACAACAACAAATCTTTGATATTGATCAACTGAAGCATATTTGTGTTAAAATTTCATTGTTGAAAGCAATAAAAGATGTTCCCATATATGGTAAGGCACTGAGAGAAGCATGTCTAAAAAAAAACTTGGCAAGAAGAAAAAAGATCCACAAACAGTGCATTTTCTGGGTCAATTGGCAGATATTATGTTAGGCAAAATTGCCATTCCAAAGTATTCTGATCCAGGTAGTCCTGTTGTGAGTATAGTCATTAATGGCAGTCAAATAAAAAATGTTTTGATTGATTTAGGGGCAGCCATTAATGTAATGACAAGGGAAGTAATCAAACAGCTTGAGATCAATAGTTTAAGGCCTACACCTACAGTTCTATAGCTTGCTGATAGCTCTACAGTGAGACCTGATGGTATCATTGAAGATGTAGTAGTTATTTTGGATTCCTGGGAATATCCTGCCGACTTTATGATTTTATCTCCAAAAGCAACATTGGGAGGATATCCGATGATTTTAGGTAGACCTTGGCTTGCCACAACTGATGCATATATTGGATGTAGATCAGGGGATATGACTATTTTAGATGGGAGTTTTACAAAAACTTTAGCCTTGTATTCTCTAGCACAACCCCAGCTTGAACAACAACAAGCCATTTGGCCTATTTTGGGAGAAAAATCTGAGGAAGTTGACTCTATTAATCATCTTATGATGATTAATCAAGGGTCATTCATGCAATTACATAATGAGGAATCAATTCTTTATAAAATTCCAATAAATGAATTAATAGAAGACCAAGAATTGTAGGAATTGGTTTCGCATGTTGCAGGTTTGGACTTTCCTGCAGCCACTGATATACTGCATACTTTGTTGCCACATGAATTATCTTCTTCTCATTTTTTTGAGATGAACCAGATTGATCTTACTATTAAGATAGAAGTGGAGTTGAATAAATGTTTGAATATCAATAGAGATCTATCAGATACTCAAAAAGAGGGCCTTGTGGACTTGTTGAAACTTCATAAAAATGCTTTTGCATGGGATTACAAGGATATGCATGGGATAGATCCAGCAATTTGCACCCACCGTATTTATATAAAGGAAGAGTGTTTCCCACTCAGACAACCTCAAAGAAGAATCAATCCTGCCTTGAAAGAGATAGTTAAAGAAGAATTGTAGAAGTTATTAAAAGATGGGTTTATCTATCCTATCTCTCACAGCCAATGGGTATCACCTCTAGTCATAGTCCCTAAAAAAGGAGGAAAATGGAGGGTATATGTTGATTATAGAGCTTTGAACTTAGCAACAAGAAAAGATCATTTTCCATTACCATTTGTGGATTAGGTATTGGATTCTCTAGCTGGTAAAAGATTTTTTTCATTCCTTGATGGATTCAGTGGCTACAATCAGATCCAGATAGCCCCCGAGGATCAAGAGAAGACAACATTTACTTGTCCATGGGTCACGTATGCATATTATGTTCTTCCTTTTGGTTTGTGTAATGCTCTAGCCACTTTTCAAAGAGCAGTGATCAGTATCTTTTCTGATATTTCTCAAGACATTATGGAAATTTATATGGATGACTTTACAACTTATGGTTCTGAATTTGAGCAAGCATTGGGTAATCTCAAAAAGGTTTTGCAGCAATGTGAAGACTACAATTTGTCATTAAATAGTGAGAAATGTTTCATCATAATGGAAGAACGAATAGTCCTTGGTCATCATATCTCTGTAGAAGGCATCCAGGTGGATCCAATAAAAATTGAAGTCATTCAGCATATCAATGACCCTGTGAAGCAAAAAGATGTAAGAAGTTTTCTTGGTCATTTTGGATACTATAGATGGTTTATCAAAGATTTCAGTAAAATTGCAAGCCCCTTATATTCACTACTTACTAAAGATATGAAGTTTAAATGGACCTCAGCATGCAATGAAGCTTTCTTAAAGATTAAGCATGCTTTGACTCAAGAACCAGTTCTTAAAGGCCCAAATTGGTCTCTACCATTCCAAATCCACACAGATGCATCTGATTATGCAATAGGAGCAGTGTTAGGACATAAAATTGACAAATTGGAAAATGCAATATATTATATTAGCAAGAACTTGCAGGGACCTGAGTTGAATTACATAGCCACTGAAAAGGAAATACTATCTGTCATATATGCACTTAAAAAATTTAGACATTATATCACATGATATCCCATATTTGTGCATATAGATCATACTGCAATCAGATATCTCATGAATAAACCATCAATTACTGGTAGATTAGCTCGCTAGTTATTGTTGATGCGGGAATTTTATATCACAATTGTTGATAAACCAGGGAAGTCTAATGTGGTTGCAGATTATCTTTCAAGACTTCAATTACAAGAAGATTCTACGGTGATAGATGATGCTTTTCCAGATGAACATTTATTTCTCATTCAAGCTCACACTCCTTGGTATGCTGATATTGCCAACTATTTAGCTGCTGCTAAGATGCCAATTTATTTCTATCCTAAGGAAAGAAGGTTGCTAGTTAAAAAAAATTTTAACTTCTCATGGATTGTTGATTGTCTATTTTACACTGGACCTGACCAAGTCATGCGAAGATGTGTCAGAGAAGATGAAACATATGGCATCCTACATGCATGTCATGATGAGCCATGTGGAGGCCATTTTGCTGCCAAAAGAACAACACTGAAAATACTCAATACAGGATACTATTGGCCCACATTACATAAGGATGCAGCACAGTACACACAGAAATGTGATAGATGTCAGTGAATGGAAAGACCTACAAAATCTGATGAGATGCCACTATATCCACAAATATCAATTGCACCATTTGATAAGTGGGGATTAGATTTTGTTGGCCCAATTGATCCACCTTCTAATGGTAGATCTTATATTTTGGTATGTACAGACTATGTAACAAAATGGGGAGAAGCTCGTGCCATGACACATGAAAGAGATAATAAGGTGGTTGAGTTTCTTTATGAAGAGATATTTACAAGATATAGAGTACCAAGGAAAATTGTCTCAGACCAGGGACCTCAATTTACTTCAACATTGATAACAGCTTTGGTCAATGAATATAATATAAGGAATAGAAAATCTACTCCATATCATCCACAAGCTAATGGACAAGTAGAAGTTACAAATAGAGAGCTTGAGGCTATTCATACAAAAATAGTATCTGTTCATAAAAAAGATTGGTCTCAGAGGCTTTCAGAAGCAATTTGGGCATACAAGACAACTTGGAAGACACCAATTGGTTTTACACCTTTTGAGATGGTTTATGGCAAAACAACAATGATACCTATTGAATTTGAGCATAAAACTCTCAGGACAACTTTGCAATTAAATATGATATTATCTGAAGCACAAAAAGAACGCATTCAGCAATTAAATGCTCTAGATGAATGGAGGAAAATAGTTGTTCAACAGACAGAATTGATTCAAAATCAAAGAGCAAAGTGGCATGATAAATATATCAAGGACAAGAAATTGAAAGCTGGTGACTGGGCATTACTCTATGATTCCAGATATAAAGATGATATGGGAAAACTTCAAACCATGTGGTTAGGTCTGTATGAGATAGAAGATGTTTTCCATAATGGAGTTGTTCATTTGTCCACAATTGATCCCATTCGATTCAAACTCTTAGTAAATGGTCACCGACTGTGTCTATATCATAAGTCGGCCACTAAACAGGAGTTCCTGCAGCAATTTGCTCGACAGGATGAAACAAAGGTTCCTACAACAACAGATAAGGTTCCTGCAGCAACTGATAATGATCCTGCAGCAACTCATCAGCTTCCTGCTACAGTTAAGAAAAGTAATAAAGGTAAAGTTCTTGTAGCCTCTACAGTGAACATGTTTTATGCTTCATAATAAAAAATTTCCATATCCTATGGGAATATTCTTCTCCGTAAATAAAATTTTATCCATGTCATTCCATCCCACATTCTTACCTGTCATTTCACCATCATTTTCCGTACAACTACAGGTATGTGTATATTGTATTTTGTTTTAATTATGCATTTATTAGTTCATTATGATTATATCCTTTTTAAATCCGCTTCACTCCCCAAAATCTCGTCAGCTTGTGTGGACACATGCTAGGTTAAGTTGGGGGGGTGCTTTATGGTTTGATTTCCAAAGTGATTGATTATCCATCCTTTCTGGTACTCCAAATTGATTTCTTTCCATCATTGCTTATCATGCTATTATTTCACGTAAGGGAATAATAAATTCTACTACTAGAATTGAGATATGTATGGGAATTTCAATTTAGCAAGTCTGTTAGATATTTTGGTCTTCTGTTTCTCAGCTGCAAAGTAAAAAAAAATAGCAGAGTAAGAGATGGGTGGTCATCCAATTCGCCATGAGCCAACGGTTCATGAAGTGTTGCTATAGGATGCTCTTTGTGAGCATTATTTTAGACACCATAGTTGGCTGGATTACTTCTTGAAAATCAAAGATTATAACAAAGAAATTGCTTCAGAATTTATGCATTCCTTTAATGAAGGAGAAGCTACAGTTAAAGGCTTGAGGGTTATTGCTATGGAGCAACGAATAGCAGAAGTAATGAGGTTACCGTAGGAAGGAGAACTATTTCTAGAATCAAAAGATGCAAGGAGCGCCAAGGTAGAGTTCACAATTCCTACGGATGGACCCCTAATGGTGGACAAACAAGGAACTAGAAGGGTTTCTCTGCCAGCAGAGTGGCCTCGAGTAGCTTTGTATGTTATGAAATACATAACATGTGAGGGGCGATATTCAAATCTGCATTCAACTCATTTTAAATTACTTAGTCATCTACGGCATGGCCGGTGGATGAATGTTCCTAATTTCTTATACCACCTCATTTTTACAAGCGCTAAGGAGACACGAAAAAATGGAAATCACTCCGTTAGCCATCATGGATTGGTTAAGCTTCTTGTACAACGGTCCCTGAGAGATGTTTCACAAATGGAATGGGGTGTATTTGAGGATATACTGCAATTTATGGTTGAATATGCCCCTGTTGCAGAGAATCTGCCAGTTGAAGAAGAAAATGTTGCGGAACCCTCTTCCCCTATAGTTGCTGAAGATGAGGATTTACTTGTTGTTGAAGGAGCCATGGTTATTATGGAGGAAGAGAGGGCTAAAGAAAATATGGAATAACCCTCTACTTCTCTTCAAAGAGATTCATCAGTTCCTCGAAGAAAAGGGAAGGAGTTGGAAAGGGATGAAATAGATGAAGAACCCATGGCCTAGCCACAGGTAACTCAAATTCCTCCTGTAGCCAAGAGGCATAGGACAAAAAGAAAAACTCCTGCAACAACTAAAGCAACTCCTACAGCCACTCCAAAGGTTTATGTGAGAAGAACATGTAGTAAGACACGAAAGGCTCATTCTGAGGGTAATCCGGCGGAGGTTATTATAATGGAAACTTTAGAAGAAGGAAGCTCTGTGGATGATGAAATCCAAGTAAAAGTTGATGAGGATAGACTAGCAAATCTTGATTTTGTGGTACAACAACTTGAAGAAACTGCTAGAAATATTTCTTAGCATCCTGAAGAAATTGTTGGAGATATTCCTGAGCAGTTTGAAGAAACTATTGGAAATATTTCTCAGCATCCTGAAGAAATTGTTGGAGATATTCTTGAGCAATTTAAAGAGACTGTTAGAGACATTCTATAGTAGCCTGAGTAAAATATTGGAGAGATGCCAGCATAGATTGAGGAGTTTATTGAGGAAATCCCACGGTCTAAGGTAGCACCTATAACACCTCCTTCATCCCTAAGTAGTTTATCTATTGCTTTAACATTTTATAGACAATGGGAAATAGAGAGGGCTAGGTTGCAAGGGATTATTGATAAACAACAAAAAGAAATTGAAAAGAGAGATAACAGAATTGAGGAATTAGAGGCTAAGGTAGAAATAATTGTTGGTATGGTTCCTGAGTTAATGCAGTGTAGGTCACCTCCAAGGGTTTATGCAGTGCACTTGAAGGAGTGTTATTTGAACTTCAAACTGAACTGCATTATTAGGGACCTTAGCCCTTCCTTAGAAACACCTGAAGAATCCTTTTATGCTTACCAAACCTCTCCACCGGCTGTGAAGAATTTGCTATGTGAATTGTACTTACATAACTATGTTGTACCCTTAGACAGTGAGTGGAACCCTTTATTGTATATTGGGGATATCCATATTAAAGCTTTAATGTCATGGATCCAAAATGAGGTCATCATGGGGGCACAAGCCAAGGAATATGAAAAATTAGAGTTTGACTGTCCATTACCATTAAGGAGAGAATCAAAAGCACCAAGAGTTCTTTATTATGAGTGGCAGAAATTACTAGTAAGAGATGATTTTAGAAAATTAGTGCTTCCAATGAGAGAAGAAATCTATCAGGCATATGAGCATTTGGTTCAAACTGATAGGACAACGGCAATAGAAGGGTTAACTCAGCGCTGGAATAATCTATCGAAACAGTTAAAACAAGGAGAACCTTATTCACTACAAAATTTTCAAGCAGCCATGCAAAGAGACCCCAGATATATATAGTTAGGCAGGGAGAAAGCCAACAATTGGCTACCATTGATCTTTCAGCCCCCAATCCTTATGTGGTCACTTTTGGCATGTCAGCCTACAGAACAGAACTATGATGCAGTCACAAAAGAATTAGCTAGATGGTCCAGGCTGGAAAAAATGAAAGGATTTTATTGGAACTTGGCTTCAGGGGGGATAGGTCAGAGCACCATTGGTGATTTGAGAGTTACTGCAAGAGTCAGAAATTTTCCTTTTGTTGTAGGATCAGCAAGCTCTTAAAGTTGGGGGGCATGATAAGTTGAGACTTTGTCATGTTTTTATCATCAAAACTCTTAGGTTTTTGACATATTTTGGTTTGCATAGTAGTAGTGATGTATTGTAAATTGACTATATGTATTCCATGTGTTAAACCTGAACTTGTGAAATCATGTTTGAACTTTGTCAGTCTATTCCTGCAACCATTCCATTTATTCCTGTAGCCATGTGATTTGTTCCTGTTGCTATGCGGATTATTTAGGGTAATATCATATGTGAATTAATAGATGTGTTAATTAAATAAAATGCATATGTATGTCCTTGTATGTTGTTTTTGTTGTAGTGCAAGTAATAAATGACGTCGCAGTGGATATTCTCCTTTTGGACCTGAAGAAGGAAAGATCACGCAAGAGATAACTCAAGATCAAACTGAAGAGGAGTTGAGTGAGTGCAAGGTATGACATAGGCGGAGCAGCCAAGCAACACTACTAAATTTTAACTTTAATAGGCATTGAATTTGCAAAACACTGCCACGACATGCAAAGATTGTGGTTTGGTTTAGATCCGTGTTTCCTGCAGCCAAGCTCTAGTTATCTTCTTTATCAGTCAATCATCCGCCTCTTCTTCTGGGTGTGATTTTTGTTGTCTATTGTAGTTGATCTTCTCTTTATTAATAAGCTCTTCCTTTTTCCCGGAGGTTAGACAGAAGAGAAAGGAATAGAGTAGAGGATTTTTAATAAGCATTTTTAAGTTTCTTTTCAAAAACATGTAATCACTTTCCAGAAGCAATGAATAAAAATCATGTTGTTCTGATCCGTTAAAGGTAGTTTTCTGGAAGCTTGATATCACTCATCTAAGGGGACCCACTTGGTGAGTGATCCTCTGTGTGCTCATTGAAAATAGTTTTTCTTTAGTTGCAGTAGAAGTTCTTGCTTTGACTGTTCCTGCAGCCATTGGAAACAGATCCACTGACTGTTCCTACAGCCACTGGAAACATCCACTGACTATTCCTGCAGCCAAGCCAAAACAGAGTAATTTTTGTTATCTATATTAAATCTTTCCAGCATATTTTTTATAAGTTTTTCCTATAGCCTTTCATAATTTCCATTCTTGCCTTTCATTTTCATATAATGTTAGTTGCTGCAGTAATGCAGAATAGCCATTGAAGGAACTTAGTGCATATATAGTGCATACCCATTTCAAGTACTATGTCCCTGGGTTGATAACTAAATGAGCACTAGCCATGAAAATAGTAACTTTACTAGATGAATTTCCAAACTTTGGGTTGAGACTTCAATTAGAGTTATTATTATTATTGTTGTTGGAGTAGACAATGATCAATGCAGACCATCAAAAAAATAGGACACGATCAGGAAACAATAAAAATCATATTAGAACCATTCACAATAGCTGCACCAAAACCACTTAATCAAATCTTCATCGATCAACATGCTAATTATCAAGAACACCAAATAGTAGCACTTTAGAATAGAAAGACAGCTTGTGGAGCACCAAATCATGAACCATCTAACATGAAGATGCACATGAACATCCGAAACATTATCCCAGATCCACAACCAAAGATATGATCATACCGGAGCACAACAAATCAGATACAAGAATCTACTAACCACTGAACATAAATACTAAACTTCAAACCAGATCAAATAATATGATCATGTAAACTTTCGAATCACTAAAATCAATAAGGAATGAAGTATTCTAGCATCTCAAATAGATAAACCAACCATATCACCTCAATGCAATCACTGGAACACCAAATAACTCTCTGCAACACCAGAACACAGGTATATGTTTACATTGATGGCAACATATGAATGTGAAAAATGAACAATGCAAAGGAATAGATCAACACCATAAATCTGCAACAAACTCCCCCTAAGATCATGCACACAAAAGTCTAAAGATAAAGCAATTTTTCAAATGCCTCTCTCCCCCTTTGACAACAATGCCAAAGACAAAATACAGATTATGCTTCTCCCCCAATAACTCATCCTCTAAGAAGGGCAATCTCCCCCTTAGGATAAACTCACAACTGAACATCAAAATCACACACTGACTACTCCGGTTGAGTAGCAACACTAACTCATCAAACTGAATAAAAGGACAAGGCTCTAAAATCCACTAGATTGATGCAACTCCATACATCTAGTTCTCATCAAGGGGGACAAAGACCCCTAACTTGTCTCTCAAATAGAAAAAATTATCTACAGGCAAAGGCTTAGTGAACATATTTGCAATCTAATCCTTTGTAGATACATATTCTAATCTGACTTCTTCATCACTGAATTTCTCCCTCAAGAAATGATACTTTATGGACATATTCTTTGTTTTAGAATGCAACACCAAATTCTTTGAAATGTTGATAGCACTTGAATTATCATAATATATAGCAGTAGGCTCATCATAAATCACTCTAATATCCTTCAACATCTGCTTCATCCAAACTACCTGAGTATAGTTCCTAGGAGCAATAATTTATTCAGCTTCAACAGTAGATAAGATACAACATCTTGTTTCTTACTGGACCATGAAATTAGCTTCTTTCCCAAAAATAGTACTCCATCAATAGTTCTCTTTCGGTCATCAACATCACCTACCCAATTAGCACTAATGTAGGCACATAGAAGGAAATCAAAATTCTTTGGATACCACAAACCATAGTCAATAGTCCCCTTCAAGTATATGAAAAATACTCTTCACAATAGTAACATGAGTTTCTTTAGGATCTGCTTGAAATATAGCACAAAGATAAATAGCATGCATAATATTCAGTCTAGTCTAAGTTAAGTACAATAATCCACCAACCATAGATCTATACAAAGTCTGATTAAATTTCTAAGATTCATTATTCTTAGACAATTTGCATACGTTCACCATAGGAGTTCCAACAGGTTTAGAATCAGCTAGCTAACCCAAACTTTTTCAACAATTCCTTCACATACTTAGATTGAGAAATGAAAATACCTTTACCGGTCTAAGTAATCTACAATCTTAAGAAGAATTTCATCTGACCTATCATAGAGATCTCAAATTCCTTTTGCATATCATCAGCAAACTTCATACTCAAATCACCATCTCCTCCAAAAATGATATCATCAACAAAGACTTCAACAATCAAAATGTTATCATTTTCAACTTTAAAGTATAAATTACTATCAACAATAGCTTTACAAAATCCCAGCTTCATCAAGTATTTGTCTAATCTAGCATACCATGCTCTAGGGGCTTGTTTTAATCCATACAATGTTATCTTCAATTTGCATACCATGTCTCCTTCATTTGATAATGAAAATCCATCTAGTTGCTCAATATAGACTTCCTCTTCCAAATCACCATTCAAAAAGGTTGACTTAACATCCATTTGATATACCTTGAAATTCTTATAAGTAACAATCTAACAGGTTCAATTCTAGGCACATGAGAAAAGTCTCCTCATAATCAATACCTTCCATCTCAGAACATCCCTTGCATACCAGTCTTACTTTGTGTTTGACAACTTCACCAACTTCATTTAGTTTATTCTAGAACACCCATTTAGTGCCAATTACATTATTGTCTTTAGGTCTCAAGACAAGCTCCCAAGTGTTATTCTTCTTAATCTGATTCAACTCTTCTTCCATTTCTTTTATCCAACTCTCATCCTTACATGCTTCTGCAACATCTTTAGGCTCAATCTTTGAAATCAAACATATCTCTTCAGCAATAATCCTTCTTTTAGTCATCACACCTTTATTCTTATCACCAATAATCTGATTTTTTGAATGATTCAATCTTACATACCTCAAAGTCTTCTAATTTTTTTGATTCTCAGGCTCTTGCACTCCATCACCAGCAACAACAATATTCAGATTAAATCTCTTCATCAGATTATTCTACTTTAATATCTCAGTCTGCACATGCTTAGAAACATCTTCATCATTAAAATCATAATTGCATGCTCTGATCTTCTTTCGAAGACATTCATCAACCTTCACATTTGCACTCTCCATTATCTTTCTTAATCTATTATTGTAAGACCGATAGACCTTTCTCTTAGTAGAATATCCCAAGAAGATTCCTTCATCACATCTTGCATCAAACTTTCCTATATCCTCATCTCTTTTGATATAACATTTACTTCCAAAAACACTGAAATATCTAACTGTAGGAACATGACCAAACCATAACTCATAAGGAGTCTTACCAGAATCACCTTTAATATGCACCTAGTTGAATGTGTAAACAACAGTGCTAACATCTTCTCTCTAGAAGGTCTATACAACATTTCCTTCAATCAACATAGTCCTGGCAGCATCCAAGATAGTTATGTTCTTCATTTCAACAACTCCATTCTTCTGAGGGGTTCTAGGAGCATATAAATATCTTCTAATTCCATTCATCTCACAGATTGTATCAAACTCTCCTGATATAAATTCTCCTCCTCTATCAGATATCAGGCACTTCAGCTTCAACCTTGTCTCAGTTTCCACTCTAACTTTGAATATCCTAAATCTCTCCAATGCTTCTGATTTCTCCCTTAGAAAGGTAACCCACATCATCCTAGAATAATAATCAATCAACAATATGAAATATATGTCACCCTACATGCTTCTCACTCTAGTAGGACCACACAAGTCAGTATGCACTAGATCTAACAATCCACTAGATGAATACAACTTACTCTTAAATGAAGTTCTTGTTTGCTTTCCCATCTAACATTCCTAGCATACCGGATTAGCAGGCTTCATAAGCTTAGGAAAATCTCTAACAACTTGAGTAGAACTTATCCTTATCATGCAGTCAAAATTAACATGACACATGCCACAACCAACTTTCATCAATCTGAGCAATCAAACAACTTTTCTCACCAACATTCAAGTGAAAGATATTACCTCTAGTCTTAGTACCTGATGCAATCTCTACACCAGAGGCATTTAGGATCTTGCATTTACCATTCTTGAATTGCAAATCATATCCCTTGTCAACCATCTATCCAACACTCAAAAGATTATGCTTCAAACCTTCAACATACAAGACATCATCAATATTATGCTTACTATTGAAAGATATAGAACCTCTACCATGAAACACAAAAGCTTTGTCATCTCCAAATCTCACTATACCACCATCATACCTTTCCATACTCACAAATTTACTTTTATTACCTGTCATATGATGTAAAAATCTACTGTCAATCACCCATCCATCTTTCTCTTCAATCTTAGCAGCCAGAGCTTTCTAGTCCTCAACAATGTAGCCTGTAGGATTTACTGGTACCAGATCATCTTCCTTGATAGCAATAAACACAAATTCATCTTCTAAATTCCCATTCTCTGATTATTCATCTGTTACACCTTCATCAATAGCATAATAGCATCTCTTTTGATTTTTGAACTTCTGGTAGGGCTTATAGGGCTTATCATGCTTATCATTCTTCTCATATCTATCATACTTATCAGATCTATCATGCCTTTTAAATTTATCATGCATATCATATCTAGACATTCTCTTAGGGAACCTAGAAGAAAAATGTCCTATCTTATTACAAGAGAAACATTTCAAAGGTAACTTTCCATCATACTTATCGACTCCCTTGGGAAATATCCAAGCAATGAGGGCTTCAAGATCATCCAATTCTCTTTCTTTCTCTTCCATCTCTCTCTTCTCTCTTTCAAATCTGGATACCCAACATGGACTTTCTCTCGGATCATACTTCTGCTTCCTGGATACAAAGACTCTAAATGCAGTCTCAAATTTACCATGTGATTCTCCAAATTTGCTCAACTCAAATGCAACAAGCTTTCCAACCAATATGTCTCTAGTGACTATAGTCACACTCTGGATTTCTTCAATAGCAGCTACTTTATGCTTGTAAGCAGGAGGCAATGATCTCAACACCTTAGCAACAATCTCATCTTCTTTAAGGGTTCCACTGGCACATCTGATATTTATGACAATCTCATTCACCTTAGCCATAAAGGATGATATGTTTTCATCTTCTCCCATATTCAATGCTTCATACTTTCCTTTCAAACTTTGCAGCTTAGCAACTTTAACTTGTGCATCTCCTTCATACAATGTCTCTAGCTTCTTCTAGATCTCATGTGCAGTCTTCAAACCCATCACATTAGTCATGTTTGAATCAGTCAAGGCACTCAGAAATACTTCCTTAGCTCTTATGTTATGTTCAACATCCTTGATCTCAACAATAGTAATCAGTCCATTCAGAGGAACATTGTAGACATTTTTTGTGATCTTCCAATACTCATCTCCAAGACATTTCAAGTGAACTTCCATCTGGTCCTTCCAAACAATATAATTGTTTCCATCAAATCTCAGACTCTCCTTCTTGAACACATAATCTGCCCTCTCAAATCTCCTCAAGTGGTCAAGCTTCTTCCAGAGGATCTAGCTCTGATACCAATTGCTGGCAGCAACAGAGAAGGAAAACTGTGAGGGGGGGTGAATCAATTTTCACCGGATTAAACCAATTAAGCACAATCTCAAATTTCAATCAACTGTAGAAAGAAAAAAGATAAAGACAATAACAAAAACACACATAACACCAAGATATTGACGTGGAAAACTCGGTTAAGGGAAAAACCATGGTGGGAACCTACCCACAATAAGATGATACTTTGTAGTAGTATGTGTAAATATTACAATGGGGAATGCACATGCATTCAGGAACACTGCCTAGAGCTCACTACTCAAGATATAATGACCCAGAAGGCTCCAACCCTCAGGGAAGGTTCGCTACCTTACAATAATGATTGGACTATAATCCGGATTACATGAATTGCAAAAATAGCATCTGCTAATACTTGATGACAATTCTGATTAAGCACATTTATCCGCTCTGCAAAAATCTTTTCTCAATACTCCACATTGAAAGATAAATTCTCTTATGTGCACATACTCCACTCTCTGATAATGCAGACACTACAACCATATCCAAATTATATGAATCTAACACCTATTTATACAATTCATCAACCTTGACTACAAGGTCGGCCAAAACCCTCAATCCTCAATTAAAAAATTGCATCACATGATACATGAATAAACCATTGGACCAATATAAGGTCATAGATGACATAGAATGGACCTAAATAAAATAACCAAACATGCATCACCAATGGAAATCTCGACAAGATCAACCGCAACATGCTACACCACCAAAAATACCGCATAACACAAAGAATACCACCAGATCAACAAAATCACCAATACCACGCACAATGATCAATGCATACCATCAAAACAAATAGGATATGGTTAGGAAACACCAACAAGCACATTAGAACCATCTGCAATAGCTACACCAACACCACTTAATCAAATCTTCATTGATCAACACACTAATTCTCAGGAACACCAAACATCAACAATTCAGACTAGAAAGAACTTGCAAAGCACCAAATCATGAACCATTTAAAATGAAGATACACGTGAACATCCAAAATACTATCCTAATTCTATAACCAGAGATATGATCATACTAGAGCACAATAGATCAAGTACCAGAATCTACCAACCACTGAATAGAAAGACTAAACTTCAAAGAAAATCAAATAATATGATCAAGTAAACTTCTAGATCACTGAAACCAATAAGGAATGAAGTATTCTAGCAACCCAAATAGATAAACCAACCATATCAACTCAATGCAATCACCAGAACACCAAACAACTCTCTGCAACACCAGAACACAAAAATGTGTTGACATCAATGACAACAACATATCCTGGCAACAACAATATCCAACATCTACATGATTCTTTAAAGAACACATAAAAACACAATAAATATAATAAACCAAAAATTACATACACAAACTATATTCAAAAAATAAACTAAATATATTATATCAAACTAGACAATCAAAACTAGATTGGAATTGGTACCATGTGATATAACATCAATATCTTTTAGATTGAATGCATTTACCAATTTGAACCAATGTGTTTAAAAATTGAACGCTCCTTGTTGCAAGATGAATTGGAAATAATAGAATGTAAAAAAAATGGAATTAAATAGAAATGGATCCAAAAACTAAATTAACACATGAAACGAGCACTACATATAGGAATAATAATGGAGAAGAATAGGCTATTGACTCTCACTAATTGATATTGGTGGCGAGTTAGCACCCTGAAGACTAGCAAGCTATTTCTCACTAACTAGGACATCTAAGTAGGCTTAATTCCACATGGAATTATTGGTGTGTGTAAGATAATATCTATAGTAACAAGATTCCAAATCCCATAAAAGGATGATTAAATATTTTTGCTGGATAAATACAACTTAGGAGATCACTTCCTTTCATTAAAATATATGAAAAGATAATGGAGTTTCTTAAAAGGATTAGACAAAAATCTAGAAAAATACAATTATAGGGTTAATTATAAATAAAATAACTATTAAGGGTTCTTTAGACCACTATAAATTCATACAATTAGGCCTTAACTAATAAGCATTAATAAAAAATACACTGGTTACACATAGAAATCTATAAAAGACTTTGCATAATATCTATATAGCTATCATAATATTTACTATACAAGTTCTATGTTTTTCCTCCTCATTTGACTTATCAACAAGAAGAATTATCATTCATTTGATCCCTAGTTTCTTAGTCAAACCCATGACTTATTTGGAATTTTGATGCCTTGAACCTCCATTGTAAGGTTGTTAGTGAGGATAAACTTATGATTCACATGCGAGGAGCAATTGGACAAGGAGGAACCGCCAACTATAGGGAAACCAAGACCAATAGCTATTAACAACAAAATATAATTTAATCCTCCCACTAAATTCTTGCTAACCAATATATTTATTAAATCATAAACCATCTATATATCTTCACCCAAATATAACATTACTACCACAAACATGGAATATATATTGATGTTCACCATGTAATGTTTCTTTGTGGTTAGAAATTCCTCCTACCTCTACTTTCCCTTGCTCTTTTTAGGTTATCAAACATTATCTCACTTCCATGCCTCTCTATCAAACCTCACTTTTCTTGCTTACTCTTTTGGGGTTTTATACCTATCCCTACTAGAATGCCCCTTACCTAAATGACACTAGTACATTTGGCACTGGTTTCTGACGGCCTATCATCAGAATTTTGACTATATTTCGTCGAACTACCGACAAACGAAGCCATCAAAAAATCATCGTTGGTCATTCTGACGGTTCCATCTAACGTCGGAATTCCAACGACAACCATGACCACTCATCCAGAGAGATAATGTCTTCAGGTGTAAAGAATCCTCGTCGGATGGATGTCAGAATTCCGATGCCTACCAGGGACTTGCACCAACGAGGATTATGATGAGTGTCCGACAATAGAGTGTCGTTGAACATACAGGATCCTTGTCAGATGTTTCGTCGATTGGCGTCAGAATTCCAATGCCTGCCAGGAACTATGCACCAATGAGGATGTTGTTTGTCCGACAGTTTGGTTGTCGGTGCAAAGTTGAGAGGATGTCTGAATTCTGACAGTGATTTATTTTTATTAAAAAAAAATAATATGCATGCCAATTATAATGGTGCTTGTTGGTTCCCTTTTAGCATGTCCTACTAGATGGACCCAAGTAGTTCAATTTCAAGTATACTGGGATGAATGTCAATTCCATTTGGAATCCCACATGAAGCCACATTGATATTTTATCCATTAATGGTATTCATAATGCCAAGGGTGGTAGGTTGAGAGGGGTAATAAAAAATGACAGGAATGCGGTTTGAAGGTAGGGTTTGGCAAAAGGGATCGGTGATGGCATGTACAACTCTAAAGTACCAATGAAGAGATGAGTGAAAAGAAAGTAATGGCTGGGAGGTGTGGTAGGGGAAGGTTAAATACCTTGATGGGGATAGAGAGAGAAGTAAAATTGATAAGGGAGTCATTTTGGGAAGTTTAACTTTGTCACTCTAATTTCTTACACAAACTCATGAGATTTACTATGCTTTCATACTTTGACCTTTAGGGGACTTAAACCAACACTTCGAAGATAATGGGGAAGGATCTACATGAAAAGTGATATCAAGGAAAGTTTCAAAATCAGTAAATGTGCATTTCACTCCATGACATGAGTTACATGAAAAGGGGATATGACAAGTCTAACCTAACCAATTTATCTTTCCCTCGAGCAATTCAAAGGTTGGATATTTAATAAAGTGTGGGCCTTCCCATGTTGCATCCTTAGTAAGAATATTATTCCATCTAATCAAGTACTTGGTTATGGTTTTTCTCTTGAACTTCCTTTTTTTGGTCTCTATGATTGTCTTAGAGACCAAGATGAGGAGGTATCTTCGAGGAAGGTTCAATATGTTTTCCTAGTGCCCTCTTCAATTAGAATATATAAATTACATTATGCATTTTAATTTCATCTAGTAATTACAACTCATACGCTACCTCAACTACCTACTTTTGGACCTTATATGGCCTCTAAAAGTGAGAACCGATTTTTTCATATTTGATTGCCTTTACAAATGACTGCTTGCAAGGCTACAATGAAAAAAATACCAACTCTCCTTTTTCAAATGTTTCATCCATATGATGGAAATCAAACACATATTTTTGTTGATTTTATGGTTGTCAGAGATTATTTTTGAGTGACTTCGAAATGTATTAGCCTTGTAGGATCAAGTCACTTGCTCCTTGGAACCTATTATCAAAATAAACATGGTCAACAAAATTTTTAATCTTCATACCCATATAATATCATGAAGAGGTTCAACTCAATGACAATATGATGAGTTGTATTATAGTGGTACTTCCCCAAGGGGAGCCATTTTATACATGCATTTTGGTAGTCCATTGCATAGTTTTTAATTGCATGCAGACCTAAATAATAGCATAAATCTCTATCATATTTTAGTGCCTACACACTATGTTAGAAAATGTCTCACTATGGTAGGCAACTAGATGCTAATGTTACCAAAGATTGCTCCCCATACATTCTCTAAGACATCTATTTTGATCTCAAAATATTTCTACAAATTAGACAAAACAAAGAGTGGTACTTCCTCTTATTCAGTATAAAATCTCACATAATGCAACCACAGTGTCCTCGGATCATCCCTAATGAAACCAGAAAGGGAGCAGTAAAACATCCTTCCCCAATTACTATCTAATATATATCGGATAGATAACCCAATCTAGTAATGCCAATATTGAAGGAGGTAATCAGAATAGCTATACTGAAAACCAATATTAAGAAGCTTGTCCAAATAACTAACAAGGGCGAAATAGCAACATTTCACAATAGTGATGAGCTGAAGTTGTCCTGACGAAGAAAGTATAAGCGTAAGTGTCATTTGAGCTTATCGGGATAACCTGTGAAGTCAAAATAACATATTAGAGACATTTTGACTAGTGAGAAGTATCTCGATGATATGTAAACAAGGCGGTATTAGGGAAACTACCCTGGCTATACACCTGCAATTGGAAGATGGATATCGATGGAATCTATGGCAATATAGAGAATGATATCCTTATTGGCGAAGCTAATAAAAATAGGAGTAATAGGATCATCAAAAGGCCGATAGAACATCCTATCCCGATAATGAATATATCTAATAACATCAGAATAAGACACTCTGATAATGCATCCTCTTCTAAGTACCTATATTGATATAACTTATAAATACGGGATAACATCTTTCTGCTTCGCCAATGGTAAAGGTAATTTTGATAAAGCACTGCTTAAGAGGTATTCAGGATAACTTACATAAGCGGAATAGCACATAAAAGTTGCTCTGAGCAATGAAGTTATTCTGATGCTTTACAAATGAAACAACGTCGGGAAAGTTATCCTGATCTGACATTCACAAAACAAACAACCCGATAGCGGACGGGAGAAGGATAAAACCCTTATCGGGATAACTTGTAGTGTTAGGAAAATGAACTTTCGGTATGCCGATAGTTAAAATAATGCCGATGGACACCGACCGAGACATTATAGGTGCAAACAGATAAAAAATAAAACAAATTGAAGATTACTTGTTGGGATAGCTCAAGCTGAAATGACACAAGAGGCAGACGGTTACCGAAATAACCATATTTATCTATGGCAACTATTTGTCAGAAAAGTGCCAAATTTGGAGCAGTAACGGAAGGAGTTAAGCCAATGTCCTACATCATCAGAAAATTCAAATTTCAGAAAAAATAAAATAAAATTGGTTCACAGAGTTAAGGCACATTTATTGTTGCATAAAAGATGCTTTCTGAGAAGCATATTCAAGAGAACGTTGCATTCAAAATTACAGAGACTTTGAGATGATATTGAGGCAGTTTGAAGGCACATTGGACAGTGATGAGTAAGTGCTCTGATCGATTCCCCTATTATTTTTTCCAAGTCTGTTAAATTGCCTGTGAAATGGAAAACCCTAGTGGTGCTGCAAAGAGATAAAGAGGGGAAACAAGAAAGGGTAAGGGAAAGAAACAAAAAATAGGTGAGACAAGTCCTAAAACTAAGGATAAAGATAGAAAATTAAATCAAGACTTGCTAGATCAACTGCCAGGTTCCACCCCAAAGCCTAAGAGATTTGCAAAGTAGAAATTAGAGGATAGTTATACTGATGTGGGAGACGTGTACACGACCATCAGGGGATATGAACTTTTTTTGTTTCATTATCACAGACGAGAGAAACCAAAACCCATCCGCAATCCATGGCAGTTAGGTCTGGGAAAACTTATAGTCCCAAATGTCTTTGTTAATATTCATCTCCTAGAATTGTTAGCACTGAATTTTAATCCAAACAAAAGAGCAATATGTGACTGAGATGGAAATCCTTGTTTCTTCATGTCATGAGAAGCAGTTTCTGAGGTTTTTGATTTGCGTGGAGTTTATGACTATCCCATCATTCTTTAAAATTTGTTGGAGCAATATAGAATATTGGATACCACTTATGTTGGGTGGAGATTACCATTTCATTTGCTGAATCCTAAGGTCCCGTTGGAAACAGAGGAAAGTCTTGACATCTCATGTAAATATATTCAAGGACTACTTCAAATACACATATTATTCAGTAGGACAATTACTAGGGCTAAATACTCCAGATTTCATGAGAATTGAATCTATGGTCATTGCAGCAGGCATTCAATCGCAGAAAGCCAGAGAATTTGACTATGCAACATTCATGGTAGAACAACTTGTCCTTGGACTCACAGCCATCCAGAGGGACTTTGCAAAAATTCACTTCTCGCACTATTCCCTACTTATGTATATGGTGCTATTTTATGGGCACAAGATGGGTCTATGGCCCGAAGAGATTAAGATAAGAAGACATGATAACAACAACCCCTCTCTACCAGTCCAATTATGGACTTCAATATGGGATTATAGATTTGTCAGATCTAATTACATTCATTTTGAAGAATATTTTGTTAAAACACTTTATAGGTTTTATAATTATCCTTACCACTCTGCACTTTCAGAAGATGTAAAGAGATTCTTGAGTCTTGTAGACTTTGGGGGACCAGAAACTACCAAACACAATTGGGGAGATTGGTACCACTTCTCCGATGTAACTATGATAAGGGTTTATGGATTCAAAGATACCCCACTATTGTTGCCTAAAATAGTTCCAAACAAGATAGATTATCTGGAGATCATAAGGCAATTGGGGGAATCAAATTCTATGCATTTGGCTTCACATGATAAGCAATCATTTCTACCTGGGAGTCTATGCACAGGAGAATTTATTGTAAATGGAAGAGAAGGGAAAGAGCTCGCATGGAACAAATTGTTCCATTATAAGATGAAATTGGGAGCACCAAGAAAAGGCTTTGACCAAGAGGGGTATATTCATTCAGTGAGAAAAAGGCAGAAACTAGGTGCCTATGAACACATCTCGTATCTAAGAGATGACTTGATAAGAAATGTGGATGAAAATGATGTTGAAGTGGCTATAGATGATCACAATAGAGATGCTAAACAAAAGGTTAAGTAGAAGAAAACTGTAAACATATCATCTTTAGAGGATAAGGAATCATCAAAGGAGGATGAGCTCTCATTTGAATAATTCTCTAAAATACTGATTGAGGAACACATGTCACCTATAAGAGATCCTAATGAAGGAGCCTTGGTGGAAGATGATCCAAGGCAATTGGCATGTGACACTCTCATATCTAATGATGATTTCATAGCATCTCCTGAGTTCATGTCATTTTTATATAGGATAAAAGGGAAAGCAATCATAGAAAATGTCGATGAGGTCAATACCTCCAATGAAAGGCAATTATCGGTCACCTTAGAAAATGAAGTAGCACAAGAAATGGCTCTGATGACTCCTGAAAAGGGGAGGAAGCTTCTAAAGGATGTTGGTGTTCTGATTTTTCTTGGGTGGGATATGAATTCAGCCCTAATCTTTGACAATTTTCTCCATGATGTTGGTGCCAAGCATACATTATCTCCCGAGGGTGTGACCCAAGTGTATATGGCATCACTATACAACCCTAGCAAGCATGCCATGCAAATATGGTCACTATATCCTCTGAGAAAAAAGCCTGTGGTTATTGATACTCAAAGGCCTTTAGGAACATTATGGCCTTACAGGTTGGAGAGGCAGACCCCATGATGACAACAAGTTTAGGGGTAAACATAGCCAAACTGAACAAAGCATAGATTCAATTCTTGGTGAAAGAAAACAAATCAAATAAGCTTGAAATTGTAAAAATGAGAACAGAAGTTGATCGACTTAGAGAAATGATGAAATAGGGGGAGCCACAAAGATTGTTTTTTACAGGGTAAATCTTCCCAACCCCAAACCAAGGTTGATCAATTGAAGGAAGAAAACTATCAACTATAGGCCTAGTTGAAGACAATGAAAAGTGAAACCATGCCAGCCCTGATTCAGAAAAGATTCACTAATATGATGAAATGGATGGATAAATACTAGGGTACATACAACAAGAACCACATTGTCATAGAAGAACATGAGCAGTTAGATAAGTGGCTACATGAGAAAATCCTGGAACTACAAAATAGGGATGAGAGATAGCCTAGTGATATACAAAATTGTGAAGATTTGATAAAGGCTCACAAAGAATACCTAGAGGAGTTGAGAGAAGAAGGAGCAACCTTCCTCGATGGAAAAATGGACAATATTCCTTCATTGCTCAATAATAATGGAGAACAAAATGAAAAGGTGGGTTAGACTTGTGACTGCCAACATATACTCTAGAGTGCATTGAAAGCAGCAAAAGACTAGGATGCTGAAAAGGTGGTGGACTTCATAGAGAGCATACTTTTAATGGAAGTAGAAGCCCGAGACACCATCCATGATTGTGATACTAGATACAATGAGAAGTATCTAGCACATCTAACTAGTGTGCATTTGTGTTTAACTAAGTGATTAGTTGTTAGTTCTCTTTTGTTTTCAAAAGACTTGGATCAAAAGGCATGACCTTTTGATATGTTATATAATATTCGATGTAATCATTTGATAGGGGAGTTTTTTGGTAGGAGAAAATAGATTAAAAAAAAAAGCGAAGAATAGTTTTTCTTTCTGTACTGAAGAACAATACATTATTTTTCCGATTAATACAAACCCAGTTCCTTTATTTTCAAATGGTGTTATGGATTCTTTCATTTTGAAAATCAGTTCTCTGTTATAATCGTCTAGAATTGATGATTGCTACTCTACATCTCTATGCAAAAAGGTTGTGTGTTATACTATTTTGGTGGCATAAAAATTGTGATTCATTTGCAAAGTTGCATGAACTTTCAAGGATGCAAGTAGTATAAAAATACGTTAGAGGATGCGAGTTATGATGCACTTGTAAATCCAAGATGCATAAAAAAAGTATATAGAACTAAACAAAAAGACAATAAGTTCTTGAATGAATAGTTCAAAACACGAAGCAAAAAAGAACAAATGAATAGTTTAAACCATGAAAAAGAAGAAGAAGATAGAATCAATAGTAATATTATATCACTTGGTACCAATTTGAATACTTGGTTCCTCCCCCTATTACTTACAAGATAATACTATGCTCTAGATGTCAAAGGAAATTTGGTCATGTGCATTGACCGCTACAATTTGGAATGCAAAAGAGGGAATGTACCTAAGAGTTAGCTACAATTTTAAGAACAAAGATATTCTATGGCACTGAGAGGTTGCAATCATATCCTATGATGGCCATAATCCTTGTTGTGGCAATAGCGAGATGTGAGGTAACAGTTATAAAATTTGGATGAGCTCAAAGAGACATTTACAAATACAACCTACCCTTTATAATACCTAATTGAAAAAATAGATGCAATGAAAGTCCTTGTATCGATAATGTCTGGCAGATATTAAAAAACTAGAACAATAAATTCCATATAAAAGTGGTTAGACTTAAAATGATAAGGAAAATTCAAAAATGCTAAAGAAAATGTCAACTAATAAAAAAACTTACAAGGATGAGGCATATTCATAACTTTCCAGTCCCGCCATGGATATTAACACTAGAAGCAACTCTAACTGTTAGCGTACATACAAGACAATATGGGAGTTCATTATACCCAGCAACTTGTGGTGGTGTTGTTCGTATTAGCCATGTTGGACCCTGCAATTAAGATTCAATATACATTATTCAATGAGATTAAATGTGCAACATAATGAAATATTGAAAAGTGTGTTCTGATTAATAGGAAAAATAGGTTTTAAGGACCTGAAACCTTTAACAAAGGAGTTTAAAATAGATCATCAAAGAGTATCTAGACCATGAAAGAACAAATATCAAAACGACTGGCAATAAAGCCAGTAAACAGAAAGGACAGCAGAAGAAAGAAACAACAAAACAGAAGAAACCAAGGAAAACACTGCAATATTGAAAAGTGTGTTATCTTATTGAGCTTCGCTTGGTTTTGAGAATAGTTTAATATTCTCTACTTAATAGGGCCAACCACGTGAAGGTGGAAGCTCATTTGGCCCCTCCCCCACCCTAACATCACTCTAAATTCCCCGTTAATATCTAACATTCATTCATTCTTTCTACCAATAATAAAATATAACATTCATTCATTAATATCACATGACGTTCATTAACACATAACATTGATTAACATTAATTAACACACAATATTCATCAATATTAATTAACACATATCATTCATAACCATTCATTAGCACATAATTACATTCATTAACACATAAAAATCAATCATTATCAAATAAGGTAGATTACAATCATTTCTTTTTTTTTTTTTCTTTGAAACTATGTAAAGAATAAGTGGAGCACTGTGTTCTTCATCATTTCCCCCCTCTTCAGTTGTTCTTCCCTCTGCTCGTGATCCCAATGTATGCCTAGTCCTATATTGAGGACGAGGACATTGAAGCAGAGGGGGGTCCTCTGCAATAACAAAGAAATGGGTTAAATTCAAAACATTTTTTATTATTGTTACAAGTATTTCATTAATTTAAAGAACATAACCCTGACGCTCTTTACCTGATGGTGCCACATCATTTTGTCTAGCCTCAACCTCAACATGTTGAACACCCTCTAGATCCTCTAGAATTGAAATACTAAAGGTTACATTAATGCTAAACACCAATTGGAATTAAATTTGTTTAAAGGAATAACAATGGTCTTCTTTACCTGATTGGGGAACATCACATTCCTAATGTTGTGTACTCAGATCATGCTCCACTTGGTCACCACCGACTACATGCTCTAAAATATTAACAAAAAAGGTTACATTAATTACTACACTAATTACAATTTAAGATGTTTAATTCTATTAATAATTACATAAATAAATTTGAATGGAAAATGAATACCTCCACTATTGGATGCACATCCGGACCTTCATGTGCATGTCATGTTTCATGATCAGCAGGCTGCATTCCAATGTCATGCGCATTGTTATCATTGCTTGCTTATTTAAAATAGATATAGTCACTTTATGTTGGAACTCAACATCAATTATATTATTGGTAAAGTATTCAATTTGAAACAATTTTCATTTAGCTTATTTACCTGTGTGACGGATGCACTAGAATCTTGTGTTTGCCCACTCAATTCTTGTAGTCGTTCAGCCACGACTGTATAGCCTTGTTGGTAGGGAATTCTCTTGTCATCTTCTATGGGCACTCTATTGAATTTAGAGCCCTGCATTTTTTCTTCGTATCATGAATTTTGCTTGCATTGTTTGATTAAAAAAAAAATCGTTTGCAATTTATAAATATTTTGATGTGATATTTCATTTACTGATACTTATAATTCGTGTGGCAAGTTCCATATAACCACTAGAGCCGAGTTTGTGTTGCCCATGCTTTTCTTATCTTGCCTTGGTTTCCTTTGACATGTCACTCAGTCTATGAAAATTTTGAAATATGTTAGATTATATAAATATAAAGAGTAATTAATTAGTACATAATTACATTCTTAATAGTATCCCATACCTTCTTTTGGCATCTGTTGGTGTATTTCCTTTTTTCCTTTCAATTCTCTCCTTGGCATCCAAAATCAGGTCCTTCCACTCCCTCTCTAGAATCATGGGGGACGCTTGTACTTTACGTTCTTCTCTAAATGGGTAATGTAATGGTCCCACACATACTTCAAATATATGCCATCTTTTTCAAGGAGCTTGGTTTTGTCGAATGTGTCATTTCCAAACAACTCAACCATACGGTTTGTCAATTCATCTTTTAACCTTTTTTCTTGGTCATTCCACCTCTTAAAGAAAAAAAAAAACTGTTAGATTCAGAAATGAACTAAAGATACCTTTATTATAGTTCAAGAAATGGATCAAAGGAAAACTATTCTAGTAATGATATGAAATCAAAATAGTGGATTAGGGTTAGTCCACATATGATGTTTCACCTTTTACGTATGGTGGGCCCAAATATCTGCAATGTAATGTCATTAAGATTTTTATAAAAAATATCATTACCTGCAAAAAATTCATGGGATCATTAGTCCAACAAGTGATCAGTAAGTAAATTATAATTAGACTATATATAATAATAATTTTAAAGTACCTGGAACCTTCTGTATCTTTAAGAGAATCAATTCTTCGTCGCTCACCACCAATGTACCCTGCAACGTTCCTGTACTAGCAATACGAGAAGATCCAAGAAATGATGGTATGTTATCAACAGTAGTCGCCTCTGGTGCATCCTCATGTGCATCTCCTACTGCAGAAAATGAATCCACTATGAAATGCCCCCAAGAAAGAACGCTTGAAGGGAAATAAACACATAATAGAAGATAGAGCAAAAGAGGGATCTACCAACAGTGGGCAGGCCAACATGACCTGTAGTAGAGGATGTTTTCATGTTGCGTGTTGCCGACATTGCAGTCAGCAATACAGGTGGGGCTAACCTCTGAGGAGGCGACATTTGCATAGGAACATTGACGACACCTGAAGAATAATACATTAAATATATAAAACATTAAATATATGAAAACTGCAAGAATTGTAAACAAGGATGAACCTTTATTATGAACATTGACAGTAACAAGTATGATGTGTTTTGGGTACTCAATGTGATAAGCCAAGCAAGTGATAAGACAAGAAAATCATTATCACCTGAACTACTTGCAATACCCCAATCATGGCCACCAGGTTGATGAGGACGCATAAAATCCTATAAAAACAACACGTACATATTTTAGTTAATGACATAAAAGAGAATAAAATATAAACCATTATTGAATTTTTATTATAATTAAAGCTTTCGTTACTGCTTACTTGCAAGTTTTGTGATGTCTGCATCAAATGTTGCACCCTCACTTTTATTTCATCAGTCTGATGGTCATGGATGCCAAAGCAAGAATCTCTCTATTAATTTTTCTAACAGACTTTTTCATCATTTCTATAGGGTTTGTGGTTGATGTGATATCATCATCGCATAATACTGTTGAGTCCACTTTTCTATAGAGGTGTTGATGTACTGCGGATCTCTTTCCCTTTCCCCGAACATTCATTTGTGACAAGAATATTATTAACACTATCAAAATTACTCCAAAACACTCAAGAAAAGAACATAATAATGTAACAGTTTGCTTCTATCTAATTTGTACAATTACAATGAGGTTTACCTGCTCAGTAGAAGTGTCGCGACCTATATCCCTGTCTGTACTATGTGATGGATCCATGTCACCCTGTGACAAATAAAAAATATAAAAATGTTAGCAAAATGAAACCAATAGACTTAGCAAAAAAACTTAATAATAAAATGGTATATTGGAGTCATTAATTGGAGGCTGGTTAATTTAAATGGTATATAGTACGTACCACCCCCATGATAGTAACTTTGTTTGTATCTATACAATTCAAATTGTAATCGATTAGCATCTCTTCCCCTGCACTTATTGATTTTATCGCACATACGAATACATGATTTCCCTCGCACACCTCAAATATGCAATTGGGTTTCTTATTAGTTGACCCGGGTTGCGTACTATTTATAAAACCTGCAATATTCCCTGTTGATTTTGGCCTTCCATCAATGTATACAGCCACTCGTTTACTTTGATCATTATCTTTCTATTGTATATAATTTGCTAACAGTGCATACCTACGCATTATTTTTTTATATCGAACAATCTGCATCCAACTTTTATAATTGTAACAAGGTCTGACATACTCCATCAATTTAGCAACTTTGTTGTAATAGACCTTTATGTCATCCATGGAAAATAGGCCCAAACCATGTAACAATGAAGGTGCTATGCGATATATCCTCTCATTAACATAAAAATCAGTGTTTATTGGAGGAAGTTCCTTGGGTACCCATTGTTTCTCTAGATGTTTGTACCTCAAGGGAACCTCAATGTCGCCTTTGGTCTCATCATCATAAGAACATGACCCCCCTTGAGCAAGGAAAAATTCCATGCATTTATTGAATTTTCTTCTAATCTTTTAACCTCTAGTTGATCTCCCTATTTTAGACCTACTACATGTCTCACTTTCGTCGACTATTCCTACATTTCCCTCACTCGAGGAAGACACATCTAACAAATACCTATTTGGTGGTACCTGCACTCCATCAAATGAGAGAGTTAGTTGGTAATGAGAGAGATATTTTACAAATGAGGGTAATTTTGATGAAGAAGTCAGCCCCGAAGTTGACTTTGAGATTAAAAATTGAATAAGTCCAGCTGGGGCCTCAAGTGTTGATAACTGTATTAGATTTGTTGCTAATATCAAGGTTTGAAGAACCGAGGAAGTTTGTTTTCCTAGTATTTTTTTTAAAATAAACTATTTCTATATGATGTATTGACTTATACCTATCGATCCATGAGACTATGCAGGATCCTCATCAAAGGGGTTCAAGTTCCTACACATGTAATTCAATTATCTTATGTTAGCTAAAAATTACATGATACTTATACTAAAAATTACATAGTACACAACATGAACAACATGAACTTTGTAGACAAGAAGAGTACTAAAAAAACAAATTGTCATCATAATCACTGTAATTTTTTTAATTGCTTACCTTTACTTTATGTAGACTATGCAGGATCCTCAACTAAAGGGTTGATGATGTTTGTAGTCAATTACCTATTTCCACCCAGGGTGATAGCATCACACAAAATATATACATGAAATCAACACCATCAATTGAGCATCATAAGCATTACATTTGTAAGTTGATAAACAATAAATACATGTGTATCATAAGCATAATAAGCATCACATATGTATCATCACATATGCAATTGAGCATCATACGCATCACATATATGTCATCATAAACATGTAATATATCAAATATGTATCATAAATCACCATCCATCACATAGATAATAAACAATCCACATTCTATAAATAAACACAAAGTTCAAAAAATTGTCACATGTATCATCATAAACATGTAATCCATCACATATCTATTTTAAATCAACATCCATCACATAGCTAATAAACAGTCCAAATTCCATAAACAAACACAGTTTAAAAAATGTCACATAAATAGTCACTCCCTATCTCCATCTCCTCAGGGTGGCATAGTTCTACTATTAGGACCTACAAGAGGTGGAACATGAATTAAAAACATTAAAAGGTGCATCATGAATTAATTATGTAATGGCATTAGAATTACAAAACATAATGAATTAATTATGTAACCATATAAGTGAAATAAATTTATATCAAGAAATCAATATTAAATAGATAATATACTAATCGCATACCTCATACATTTCATTCATGTCATTGATCTTCTTCTTCATCCAACTCATCATCATGACCATCATCATCATCGCCATCATCATCATCATCATCATCATCATCATCATCATCATCATCATCATCATCATCATCATCATCATCATCATCATCATCATCACCACCACCACCACCACTATCTTCGTCGTCATCATCACCATCACCATCACCATCACCATCACCATCACCATCACCATCACCATCACCATCACCATCACCATCACCATCACCATCACCACCACCATCACCACCACCACCACCATCACCATCACCATCACCATCACCATCACCATCCCCATCCCCATCCCCATCACCACCATCATCATCATCATCAGCAACAGCAACAACAACATCTTCTTCTTCATCATCATCGACTAACTGTCGATTGTGATCATCATCTACATCATCTTCTACTTTTCGATATCTTCTTCTTCCATCACATTATACTTTATCGGTGTTCCTCTTGGATCATGTCGAACAACAAATGACTAGCCCAATTTATGTGGAACCTCTGAGTAAAATACCTGCTCACATTGGCTTGGAATAACATAGGGCTCATCCCCAAATGGTTCAAATGACCTTGTATTAACCATTATAAAAGAATTATCATGTTCAATAATAGTTCTATCAGGATCATTTCTATTCAGTCGTAGCCTATACCATTTGACGATGAACAAAACTAATTTGAAGGAATTAAAGTCACACTCAAGTATATCATCCAAAATGCCATAGTATCGATTTTGAGACTCTTGACGATGTATGTCATTTCTCAATGAAATATTTGTCACCTCAAAGACTGCAGTTATCCCAGAATCACAAGTTTTCTTCATGTCATCCAACTTTTTGATGTGAAATTTATGACCATTACAGCACATAGCGTTGTGGTGTTTGACCTACAATATGTCAAACATGTAAAAATTATTGAATCGTGAGTTGATAAATATATGGGTGATTAATAAATTTATACGTACCTATTTATCTCTTAAACCATATGCTAAATCAATTTCCCTTTGCGTAACATTGGAATCTCCATTACGATGAGCTTCTTTAACCAATGAAGTCACACCTTCCCATGTTAATGTGTGGCCAAAATGTTGACAACGTTCAATTCATACCGTCATCCAATCAAGATTGTTTGCAATATACAAATGTAGTGCATCCTACTCTTGACCAATTGTACAAAAAATAAATAGACGTCTTACAACCGATTTATTTTCAAGATTAAGAATTATTTAACTACAATAACATCTTATAATTACCTCTCACTTTCCTCAATCTACCTTTCCTCGTCAAGTACTCCCCTTCGAATTTGTTAATGGGGTTGGGATCCCAAATGCGATCCACATGGATCTTTGCTGCAAACTTAGGAAGATATTCAGAAATGTACACCATAGTCTGGTATACCATATATCCCTCCTCCATAGAACCCTCAGGATGTGCTCTTTGTCGAACCAAAGCCTTCAAAAATTTCAAGTGTCTCTCAACCATCCACATTGACCTAGTGTGTACAGGTCCACACAATTCAATGTCCTCAACTTGGTGTATGAGGTAGTGTTCTTGTGCATTAAAAAAACTAAAGGTAGACACTTTTGCATTTCACACATTAGATGAGGAATTTTTCTCTTCCAATATTTAATATCTTCTTTATGAATTTCTTTACATGACAACCACCTACAAGATATTCAAGACGCAAAAATATATATAACATAACAAGTAAAACAAATCACAAATATAATATCTATACAACGAATTGAACAAATATCATTACTTACCTCATGTATTTTCTAAGATCATATATGACTTGCTTGACATAATTGTCGAAGTGGTTGGGGAGAGATAGAGGTAGAACGTACTGCAACAATTATAAAATTATCTTTTCATTTTTTTCTAACATAATACAATGAAAAGTACATGCACAGTATACAAATATATAGTAAATACACAAGAACATGAATTACCTTAACGAAGGTATGCCAATCATGCGTTTTCATCCCTAGTCCAAATTCACTATTCTTTGATATGAGATTGTTTATGTTTGTAGCAAATCCTGTGGGAAATTGAATTTTTCGTATGACTTATTTTATTGCATTGCTTTGTTGGTTCGCTAATAACCAAGGAATGTCACTTGTATTAATCTAGTCTCCATGGCTATTTGATTGAATTACATTTTTTATTGCATGATTGGATTCCTGAATGTTAGTACAAATTTTGACAATTTTTTTTGTCATGCCTTCCATCTAATATTTTCCATAATGTCTTTGTTATATTCTTTCCAATATGCATAGTATCAAACAAATGCACAATTTCTAACTGCTCGTAGTAGGGCAACCTACTAAATTGTCGGGGATAAATTTTTAGTCACTTAGGAAGGTGGTCATTAATGCCTTGACGACCTTCACGGTCATCAATCACATCATCAGTAAACAAAACACGATAGAAAAGATGTTTTATTACATAAACCATTAGATGGAATGGCATTACCTTGACGATTAATTCTATTATATTCCAACTTCCATAGGTGAGGTGTCATTCTTCATGGCTTTGATGTATTCTCTTCTTTCCCATTGAAAAGATGTTTTTCAATATTTTGATACTTATGATTTTTGTGGAGAAAGTGCCTATACTCATCAAACACCTACTTTCCTAAACTTTTTGAATGACGAGATTTTATCTTTGGACCACAAACTGGACATGCAAATTTTCCCTTTGTTTGAAGACCTACAAGATAATGTATAATTGGATTAAATATGTTAATTTTTTTAATTATAATTATCATGCGAAACTTGAACACTATAACATACCACAAAAATGTGTTAGCCCTGGGGCATCGTGCATTGTCCATACAAGCATCACATGGAATTGAAATTGTATTTGTCCTATTGGTCTAGAGTCATCATACATAGTGACACCATTCCATATCTCCAGCAACTCATCGATAAGAGGCTCAATATATACATTCGTATCTTTAACTTGGTACTTACCTAATCGAATGAACAAAAACATTACATGATTATTATGACCATTTTACTACAATATTTATAGTTAATTGTAGATGATTATTAAATGATAAAATACCTGGAACAATCATTGCCAAAATTATGTGCTCCCTCTTTATTAACATCCATGGAGGAATGTTATTGTTGATAACAAAAACAAGCCACACTGAGTAAACAGATCTTAGCTCTCCAAATGGATTGACATCATATGTTGCCAATGAAAGCCTGAGATTACGAGGTTCTTCTTTAAAGTGTGGCCACTTTTCCTCTATGTCCATAAATGTTGAACCATCCGCAAGCATTCAAATAATGTCATATCGACTTCTATTGTGTGCATGGTAATCCATAAATTTTTCCAAGCTAATGCACTTGAATAATCATTTCATGCGTGGAATAATGGGAATATAATGAAGAACCTTGCGAGGCACCTTTTTTATTATTTGATTTGTTTGATACTTACTGATATGACATTTAGGGAATTCAGTTCAAAATTCATGTTGTTTGTGATATATAATATGATCATTGGGATAAGCATATATTGCTTGATACTCCATTCCAATATCTTTTATAATGACAGTTAATTATCGGTATGAGCGAGGTAGAATATTTGATGGTGGTAACAAAAAATCACCTATCAATCTATAACAAAAAAATATAATTGAGTGAGGGTCGACGACGGGAGCTGCATGCGGCCATTACTAGAGGCTGTGAGGCAGCGAGGGTCGGCATCAACTACGGGAACTACAAGCAGCCATCGCTAGAGGCCAAGAGGCAGCAAGGTCATGCCTAGTGAGAGGAAGTTGCAGGGGTCAATGGCGGGAGCGACAAGGTGAGCAGCCATCACTATAGGCCAAGAGGCAGCGAGACATAGCAAGGTGACTGAAAGTTGCAGGACCCTGTTAGGGTATTCTCTAGGAAGCGGAAGGTACGATGCAACCATTACAATAATACTAAACCCAAACCGAGAGTTTGAGAGGTAGCAAGACCCATGGGGGCGGTAGAGGGAGTTGCAGGTTGGGCAACAGTGATACTGGGCAGCGGTGGAGAGTCTTGCAGCCTCTGCCAAATGGTGGAGATAACAAGTAACAGAGATTGCTCATTGATTGTGAAAACATGCATTGAGTAACTCGGAGTGATGTGGCGAACCATGCAACTAGGGTTGTTAGGACCTGGACCTGTGGGAGTTAGGCGGGCTTTGTGGTAGCTACACAATGGTATATCAGAGAATAGGCGCTCTTTTGATGGATTCTAGCGGTTTCCAGGCAGGCTGCAGGATAAGGAGAGAGAAAGAAGATTCCTACGACATCGTTTTGCATGCCGACTAGATCGAACACCACAACCCTCCTTTGACATTTGCGAGGGGACACCACCATTGTCACATCGTTCTCTATCTAAATCACAGGCTAATTCTGCTAACCTTCCATCATATGTGTCTTGGCCAAACAACACCTATTTGATAAACCCCAAATTTCTTTCAACCCCAAACAATCTTCCAATAAACAACTTGCACCAAGGAGCACCCCTCAAACCAAAATAGATTACACAAAATTGGAGAAAGATAACCCCTTGCATATTTCTTCCCAATCCACTAGCACGAAACTCGGATGCAGAAGGTAATGGGCAACGTTTAAATAATATAGCTAAAGAGGGTAGTTGGGCTCCAGTCTCACCAAAGAACACGATTGCTGCTAATACTGGAAAATCAGGCAAATCTGAAGGTGTGTATAAGATCATTTTGTCAGACCACCTTATTCAGCCTCTAATAGATCTACTATGCGCCACAACCCTCATTGGTAAACTTAATTCTACTATTTCCTTTATGCAACTTTCATTTTGGGCTAAACAGAATTGGCTTGGCTTGAAGGATATTTTTTTTTATGGATAAGCAATCTCTCTTTTTTATTGCCATTTTTTATTCCAAAGAACATAGAAATTGTGTTCATAGATATAAGGGATGGTTATGTAAGGGTGTTGGTATTATCACTTTGGCATGGGTTCCAAAATTTTAGTCTGGACTCAATTCCCCCTCTTTTCATGCCTTTTTGGATTACTCTCCCTGGGCTCCCGCTTGAATATCCTGATCCAGATATTGTGGAAATTTTGGCTAATCAAATGGGTATTTTTATCAACCATGATCTTGTCCCATATGAACTTTCCCATTTAACCATTAGGGTATGTTTATTGTTAAACCTCACAAAGCCACTTCCCAATTCCATTATAATGACTTCCTCCATAGGGAAATGGAATCAAGACATTTGCATACAGGGTACTAGAGATATTGATGACCGTATAGATAAATTGGGTCATTTTAATTCGCAGTGTCAAGGATCGGGTATTGATGTTGTTAGGGTCTGCAAGGACTTTGTGACTAATTTCCATAAATGCTCCTTTTATCAATCTGCTCCATCTCCTCCTTCTACACCAAGTGGGACAGCAAGTGTAGTTGACTCAACAGAGAGCTTCATACCTCTGAATAATGTTGATAATATTGCAAGAACTTTCCAGGGTGTTCAGTTTCAGGTCGTTCCTCCTCTTTCTCTGATTCCCTCTCAATCCTTTTTGGGTTCTATGACCGACGTTTTACTTCCAGCAGAAAAAAGAGCAAAGCACTCCAATTGGAAGAAATCTCCTCAATATTAGGTTGCTATTTCTATTCTAAGTTCTCTACAAAAATTTGGGGGTAGATACAAGAAAGTATATTTTAAGATCCACTGCCCTTCAATCTTGGTTGATTGGTTGTATAAGAAAATATTTGCTTCCTCTCTCTTTAGGCAGCCCACTTCTTCTTTTTTGAGTTTACCTTTCGTGGGAACCTCAAATACTCAATCCCAGGAAATCTTTATATCACAGAATGCAAAGGATAACCTGATTCATAGCTTGATGTTTAATTTCCAACATTTCCATGTGGTTGATCGTAGTCTTCCCACTGTTGGATCCTCATCAAATACTCCAAATATTGAATTAATGGCACATGATATCCTTATCTCTATTGCATCGAACTTGATAGATGAAATTGCTCTTGAGGAATTTCTAGAAATTCAGGGTGTCCCTTCTGTTGATGTTATGCCTCTTGCTCTTAATATTTCACCACCCATTTCCTCACCCCTATTAGAATCTAGTCATGTTGAACACATTATAGCTGAAGATAATTCATATCAGCCCTTTCAACCTCCCACACAGCTTGACTTTGATTTTTCTCAACATCTCTCTCTTGCTCAAACAACCTCTTCATCTCCTTTGTTATCTAAAACACCTAAAAAGAGAGGTCGGAAGCCAAAGATTATAAAACCCAAGAAGACATCGCAACAGGTATCTAGACTACAATTGTAGATAATTTTTCACCCCACACAAGATCGAGAAGAATATGTTGTTCTTCTCAGATGCAATGAGGATCATATCTTGGAATGTCAGAGGTTTGAATGCCTCTGACAAGAGGGGACAGATCAAGCAGCAGTTGGATTCCTCCCAAGCAAACATCATTTTATTACAAGAAACAAAGATTTCAGATGAAGCCTCTTAAAAGATTTTTAAAAAATGGACTTTATGGGATTTCATACATATTCTTGTAGTAGGGGCTTCCAGTGGTATTCTGACCTTGTGGAATTCCAGGACAATCAAAGCAAAAACTTTGAACCAAGGGACAAATTGGCATCTTATTTTTATTAAAAATTTGATTTATCCTTTGTTCTCTTTAATATCTATGGTCCAATAGCTCCTCAAGAGAAACATGCTCTTTGGAATATTCTATCTTGTCAGATCCAACAATAGGGAGTTCAGAAAATCATCTTAGGAGGTGATTTTAATACCATCTTGTCTCAGGATGAGAAATAGGGAGGCAATCCTACTGCAACTAAGGTGATTGAAGACTTTAGATCATTTGTGTCTAATAACGCCCTTTCTGACATTTCACCTTCTAATGGTCAATTTACATGGATAAACTGGAGAACTTCCCTTCAAATTGCAAGTAGATTGGATAGGTTTTTCACTTCATATGAATGGATCCTTCAGAAATATACTTTTAGCTCTAAAATTCTATCGTTCTTTGGATCTGATCATTTTCCTATCTCATTATGCTTGGATAAACATGAAGCTTCTCATCATAGATCTTCTTTTAAGTTTGAAAGAATGTAGTTTTGGCACCCACACTTTCATGCTTTGCTTCATCAATGGTGGGTAAGTTCCCCCTTCTGTAGGGGGAACAAAATGTTTCAACTTTATATAAAAATGCAATTTGTAAAAACAAATATCAAAGTCTGGAATAGGGAAGTATTCAAATATATTTGCAAAGAAATCAAATGTAGAGAAGGAATTAAAGGACATCAATGAACTTATATTTTCTACTGGGATTAATCCAGAAATATTCTCAAAGAAGAAGCATTTACAAAGTTACTGGGAAGAATTGTGCTCTAGAGAGGAGTATTGGAGACAAAAATCGAGGAAGCTATGGCTAAAAGAAAGGGACAAAAATACTAAGTTCTTCCAGGCATCTGCAAAGATTAAGAAA
Organism: Cryptomeria japonica; assembly: GCF_030272615.1. Classification (NCBI taxonomy): domain Eukaryota; kingdom Viridiplantae; phylum Streptophyta; class Pinopsida; order Cupressales; family Cupressaceae; genus Cryptomeria; species Cryptomeria japonica. Next base: position 420,008,717 of record NC_081411.1, on the reverse strand, counting down.
GCTACATCTACTATCTTTTCTATAAATACCTCTTCTTCAAGGGTAAAATTAACTAATGAACAAGAAATTAGGGAAGAGGGTGAATTCTTCTATAAAAATCTTCTTGGTCCCTCCCTTCCTTTTGTTCCTAAGGAGTCCAGTGTCAAGATATTTCTAGATTCCATCCCTTATCTGATTTCACAACGTGCCAACGATTATCTAATGCAACCTTTCTCTCTTGCTGAATTACAAGTGGTGGTAGTTTTGATGGCTCCTGACAAGTCTCCAGGCCCTAATGGTTTCACCATACTATTCTTTCAAAAGTGTTGGGACGTTTTAAGCTTTTACCTTTTAATGGCTTTGGAGGAGTCAAGACAAAAAGCTTTTATTCTCAAGAATTTCAATTTAACCCATCTTGCTCTTATCCCCAAATCCAATAACCCTCAATCTTTTGCAGATTTTAGGCCTATCTCCTTGTGTAATACAGTGTACAAGATTTTTACAAAAGCTATCTATCTCCAGTTAAAATCCTTGATACCTAAAGTAATATCTCTTCAACAAGGAGGTTCTGTTCCTGGTAGGGAAACATCGGAAGGTGCACTTGTGGCCCATGAAGTTTTGCACTCAATTAACTCTTCATAGTCCCCTACTTTCATAGCTAAATTAGAAACATTGAAATCATATGATAAAGTATGTTGGTCCTTTCTTTTGAGAGTGCTTAAAAAGTTTGGCTTTTCGGATAAATGGTGCAAATGGATCAAAAATCGCCTCTCTGGGTTTTTTGCTAGAATTGGCTAAAGTACATTTTTCAGTTATTGTTAATGGTAATCCTTCTGGAATTTTTCGAGCCACTCAAGGAGTTCGACAAGGTGACCCACTATCACCTTTTCTCTTCATTATCATGGCAGAAGATTTTAGCAGATTGGTTAATAAGCAATTGAGACTGGGTCTTTGGAAGAGGGTATGCATCCCTAATACCTCAATTTCTATCACTCACACTTTATTTGCAGATGATACACTTTTATTTGGTTGTTCTAATATTTAAAAAGCAAGGCATATTAAGAAAATGTTGGACATATATACTTCCGGATCTGGGCAAAAAATCAGTGCTCAGAATTCTAAATTATTCATATTCAATACTTCTAAAATGGTGTCTAACAACATTATCTAGACATTGGGCTTTCCAGTGGATTCTCTTCCATCATCATTCTTGGGTATCCCTTTCTTTATGAGAGCAGTGAAACTTTCTTTTTGGTATTTTGTGATTGAAAGGTTAAAAAGAAGAATTTCTGTGTGGAAAGCTAGATGGTTATCTCTGTCAGGCAGAATCCTTCTTGTCAAAACTATTTTGGCTACAATTCCAAACTATTACATTTCAGTCCTTCAAGCCCCGAAATCAATTGTTTCTCATATTGATAAAATTATTTGAAATTTTATTTGGAAAGGTAATCTTTCAGAAGATAAAAAGATCCTGCTTGTGTCTCTCAACAAAATGACTCCAAGCAAATCTACGGGTGGGGTTGGTTTGCACGATCTTTCAAAAAGGAATAAGGCCTTTGGGGGAAAGTTGGTTTGGAATATTTATGAAAAAACACATGCTTTGTGGTGTCAAATTATGCAAGCAAAGTATTTAGATACTCCTACCCCATCACGTATATTTACTATCCTTGATCCTCCATCAGGGTCTGTAGTTTGGAACTTCATGATGGATTCTAGGAATGTAATTACTAGATATTTATTGTGGCAAGTACATAATGGCAAAGATGTCAACTTTTGGCATCATTCATGGAGTGGTCTCCCCCCTCTTAATCTTGAGGAATCCCTATGTTGGCATATGCACACTCCAATGAGACATTGTATGTGATTGAAGGTTTTGTCATTGATGGCAACCTTGCAATCCTATGGCACCGGCAAAGGCATTATACCAGTATCAACAGATCACACTCTACACCAGCACTTAGGACACCGGCACCGACACAGAAGAAAGGAAGTATACCGACACAAAGGCCGATAGGATTTTGTTATATTATATTTTGTTTATTATTGTAAAAATGTGTAAGCCAACTTGGAAAATTGTAAAATGGCTCTTATATATAAAAGAGATCATTGTAGACAATTGAGTGATGTGATAGAGAAGTATTAAGGAAAATATTAGGTAGACCTAATGTGCGAAATATAGGTCAAGAGGTATATGTAAAGAACAAAGCAGGAACCGGTACTGAATCTGGCATAGAAGATGCTATTGTAAAGTAGTACAAGATATTGGATTTGTATAATCCTTATTGTAAGTCAGTGTGACTTCTCATTGAGCAATGAGCTCTAGGAAGTTGGCCTTCCTACATGTGTAGGCCCCTATTGTAAGTAATATTCTCTTATTGGCCAGTGAGTGAATATTGTGGGTCACAAATCCCACCGAGGTTTTTCCCACACCGGGTTTCCTCGTTAACATCTTGTGTTATGGTGTGTTTTTCATGTGGATGTTCTTGATTCTGTTTATTGCATTATTTCTTGCATACCAGTACACTATTATATTATGTTCTACATGTTTTAAGTTAAGAAATTCTAATTACCAGTTAGATATTGATTCACCCCCCTCTCAGTATCTGTGGGATCCCTAACAATTGGTATCAGAGCTTGGTCCTCTATTTTCAAAAGCCTAACAACTTGAGGAAGATCTTGACACTGGTAAAGATGGAAAATCTGATGAAGCAACTGGAAGGAGCTCTTACAGACTATGATGCAGAAAAGTTGAAAAATATCAAATTAGAAGATGATTTAAGAGCAGCTCAGGACATCATTCAGGCACTTCAAGAAAATTTTACTGTTGCAAGAAATAAGAGAAGAGAACTTTGTGAAAAATTGCAAAATGAGAATGATGAAAAGGAATCACTTAATAATATAATAAGCAAGTTGAAACAAGAGATCATGACAACAAAAAATGAAATGCAGGATATGACTATGAGATTTTGCAAAGAGATTAAGGATAGGAAGAAGAATGAAGAAGAACTGACCAGAAGACTAAGTGATGTAGAAAATGAGAACACAAGACTTAGCTATGAAAATGACATGTTGAAGACAGATCTGATGCATACTCAAAATGACTCAAATGAACTGATGAGACAAAAAGAAGTCCTAGAAAGAGAACTAGAAACTGCAAATCAACACAAAGAAAAACTCAATAAAAGCTCAGAGGAACTTGGCACCTTACTGAAGAATCAAAAACCTAAAGGTGACACTTCTAGAATTGACTTTGAAGTTGGTGAAAGATCCGGTACTGCAAATACTCAGGATCATAGTAAACCGGTAAGACAACCTAATGCTTATAAATTCAATGGTAAATGCTTTAATTGTAATAAGTATGGTCATAGAGCAAATGAATGTAGATCTAGAAATTATCAGAATATCAACACACCCACTGGTCAATGTTCTAAATGCAACAAAGTTGGTCACAACTCTGAAAACTACAGAATGAATGTAAGATGTTAGTTTGTGGAAGATTTGGACATTTATCTAATCAATGTAGAACACAAACCGGCATAGGTTATGAGAAAGCTATTCAGAAAAATAATGTAACTTGTTATGCATGTAACAAGATTGGGCATATTGCAAAATTTTGTAGAAGTAAAGCAACACCAATAGACAACAAAAGTCCTAGCTTGAAAGGTAAAGAAAAAGTTGAAGAGGTTAAGCAAGAATTCTCAAAACAATGGATTAGAAAAGCTGATCTAAATATTGGGAATACTCCTCCACCCATAGAACAAACCAATGCTTCACCGACAGGACAGAGTGATGCTTCACCAGAAAGACAGAGTAGTGCTCCACCGGCAGGAAGTTCTTCATCCAATTGAAGAAAATTTCCTTGAGGGTTTGGCAATCTATTGATACATGTGATATTATTCCCTCGATTAGAGATAAGAAATTGGAAATTACTTATTACCGGCAAACAATGTTAAGTGAATACTTAACCGGCATGCAATTAATGTGGTAGATGGTGAAAAGACATTATAAAATTAAGGTTTTGGCTCCATTTCATTTCACCGAGATTTCAAATTTTCAGAGAGTGTGAAGACTCCGAGAAAAGGCATTTCAAGCAAGAAGCAAGAACACTCCAAGCAATCATCCATCCAAGGCAGTAAAAGGTATTTAATCATGGAATCCACCTCTGCAATTCAATATATAGAAAACCCTACTGTTGTGGAAGTAATAAAAAGACCTAGGCCTGTATTTCAGTTAGTTCCTGAGATAGCAAAGAAGGATGATACCTTAGGTGCTTTTTCTCAAATTCCTAAAGGAGTTGTATATGCTGAAGACCCCAGAATGTACATCCACTACAACATTGAAGAGTTAGGAGATTAGGAAATTAAAACCATGTATAAAACCGTGATATGTGATAATAGCGGCAATATAAAGGATGAACACAAGATCATTGAGACCCTAGGATTTATAGAAATCCTTAGCATTCCTGAATTTCCAAAGGATGTGATTAGGATAGTTTTAAGCAGGGTACATGGAGAATTTTTCTACTTAGATGCAATTCACAAAATCACCAAGGAAATTGTGAAAGTTGTCACAAGGTTACCGACCACCAGTAAAAGACCAGATAAAACCAAGAAGGTTTCCAATGACCTAGTTATAAACCTAACTGGTGCAACATTTGACAAGAGGTCTCTAAGGGTTAATGATGTAAAAGATGTCAATGTGAGATTCATCAGTATGATATTAGGGTATAAAGCTACTCATGCTAATAGACTTAATTCAGTTTCAAGTTTATGCACTAAGAGTGCTTATGACATGGTCACAGACAATGCAAAAATTGACATATGTGAGTGGTTAAAGGATGAATTAATTGACAATCTTGGAAAGATTAAGAAGGACAAGAAAGGAACTTTCAGATTTGGAAATCTGTTAGTATGCCTAATGCTACATATAACAAAACAGGTTCCCGGTATAGGTTACAAAGAACTTGGATATGACATACCGGTAGGAAAACAATTGACTGAACTATTCAATAACATGGGTGAGAACAAGGAAAACAATATTCATGACTTTTTCCAAGCACTAAAGACCAAAATGAAGAAAAGAGTAAGGTTATCACAGAAGATTGTAGATAAATACAAAGATGATATATGCTTTTTCATCAAGAAAGATAAAATCTAGATGGAAGCGGTCATCCCAAGGACAGTTTGGGTAACCAAGATGGGATATGAAACAGATGATCACATAGTTGAAACATATGCTAAAGCACTTCTGGAAGCCCCCAGAGAACCAAAGGAAGAAGTATTTGGTAGTGCAGAGAATATTGAAAGACAAATTCAATCAAAGAAAAGGGTGAAAAAGGTTGAGGCAGTTGTAAGGAAAGGGTCCAGACAAGAAAAAGCCATTAAGGAAGATGTATTGAAGAAAACCGGCATAACAGAGGATGAGTTAGCAGCTCCACAGCCTATATCTCACCTATCACCGGTAGGTACTTCTTCAGGAAGTGACATGCCTACAACTTTTAAAAGAGTTGTAAGAAAAAGAGATCCCTCACCGGCAACCACACCTTCACCTAGGAGGACAAGGCAAAAGCAACAAGTTGTGAGATCTCCGATTAGAAAGGCCACACCAAAGAAGAAACTAACACCCAAGAAGAAGAAAAGGACAAACAGAGACTTGGCCCCTCTTGATATATTGCTAATCGAAATCACAAAGGAAGGTAAACTGAAGAACATAGAGAAAATATATGACACTCTAACAGCTGATGAGAAAGAACAAGTTGAAAATAGTGTTATATTGCACATGGATATGTACAAGAAATTTCTGATGAAAGTAGTCAATGAAATACCAGATGAATTATTCAAAAGATCAGAGGCAAGAAGACAGGCAGTGATAGAATTGGATAAGAAAATAAAAATTGAAAAGTTACTTGCTGTATATCCGGTAAACTCTCCACAAGAAATTGATAACCTGATTGCAAAGGCCAACCGGTCAATATTCTCTACTGCACACCGACATATTTCACTAATGACAGGAAGAGTTAATGAGGTGACAGAGGAAACAAAAGATGGATGGGATATATTCCTGGTTGAGAAAGAAAAGCAGGAAGAATACAGGAACCCCAAGCCTATCTTAGTCTATCAGAAAGATAGAGATAAGGGTAAAGGAAAAGTTGGTGGACCACCAAGTATCAAAGTTAGAGACAACTTACCCCCACCTTCCTTGATCACTCCACCGGTAAAATCAACAACTACTGAAGATCAACCGGCAGCCGAGCGTATGGATGTAGAGGATAATAATCCTAATCCTAAAGTCCTATATACTATGAATGTTGATACTTAGAAGATCAACATAGTAATAGACAAAGATACAACAGAAGAGTCAGATATGGCTAGTGAACCTCCGGTGACTAAGGAAACTGATAAACCGGCAAAAAATAAAGAGCAAAAGGTAGAGACTAAGACACGGACTGAGGAAATGAAACCTACAAAGAAACAAACAGAGCAAAAGGCTCCAGAACAACAACAACCAGAATAGGTACATAAGGAAACAGTGCCACCAGTAACTAGTGAAGTAGGAAAACCAGTGCTTAAAGAAATGTAGACACAAACTGACCTACCAGAGGTCAATACAAGCTTGGTTACTTCCACCGGTACTTAGATTGTTGGATCATCGTCAGGATACAAATCAACAAATGTGATTGAGGTACTACTTGATTCTATCAAGAAAATAACTGACTGTAGCTCACAGGCTTACAAAGCAATTGATGATACCATACCAATTTTGAAGGTAATTGCACTTAACTGTAATAGAGATAACAAAGATTCTTTAGGACAATTGGATACACTGTAAATACATATCAGAAAACATTGAGAAAATAAAGGAAGATTCAGTGAAGGATAAGGTAGAAATTGAAAAATAGAAATTCTTTGATGAGCAAATAAAGAAGTGTAATAGAGATTTTGACACACTTCTACCAGAACTATGTATTTTGTTGAAAGAATACAAAAATCTGTATAAAGATGCATGTAAAACAAACTTTTTGACTGTAGATATTGACAAGAAAATGAGCAAGGTACAGGATGAGATCAATAAACTTGCAAATAGTTTTGTCAACTCACCTGATACACTATCAGTTTTTGAGGAGAAGATAACAAATTTTGAGGAAGAACTACTCAAATTGGAAAGAGAGAAAGAAAGGATAATAAATAAGGCAAAACATTTGAGATCTAAACTAAGTCCAAGATTGGACTATCTAGCATCTCTGCGGAAGGAAATTTCTGAGGCACTATTACAGGGAAGCAAAACACCAGCAGAGCACTTGCAGCATCTTACCGGTACAGTGAAGAGAACAGAAACAACAATAAAGGATAGCAAGAAGTTTATGGATAGTATAAACTTGATTTTGAAAGATCTTTTTCAAATCATAACTACCCAGCTACAAGGTTGAGTTTATGGATAGTTGAAACTACCAACTCTACTGACAACCTTTGTCATTGATGCCAAAGGGGGAGTAGTGGGATGAGAAAATTCAAATCATAGAACATGAATCATATGCTCAGGGGGAGCACACACATTTTTGGTAATATTTTTGGACTACACATTTTTGGATACTTTTTTTTGAAATTTCTCATGAGTGTTGCCATCAATGCCAAAGGGGGAGATTGTTGGCATATGCACACTCCAATGAGACATTGTATGTGATTGAAGTTTTTGTCATTGAAGGAAACCTTGCAATCCTATGGCACCAGCAAAGGCATTATACCGACATCAACATATCACACTCTACACCAGCACTCAGGACACCGGCACCGGCACAGAAGAAAGGAAGTATACCGGCACAGAGGCCGATAGGATTTTGTTATATTATATTTTGTTTATTATTGTAAAAATGTGTAAGCCAACTTGGCAAATTGTAAAATGACTCTTATATATAAAAGAGATCATTGTAGTCATTTGAGTGATGTGATAGAGAAGTATTAAGGAAAATATTAGGCAGACCTAATGTGCGAAATATAGGTCAAGAGGTATATGTAAAGAACAAAGTAGGAACGGGTACTGAATCTAGCATAGAAGATGCTATTGTAAAGCAGTACAAGATATTGGATTTGTATAATCCTTATTGTAAGTCAGTGTGACTTCTCATTGAGCAGTGAGATCTAGGTAGTTGGCCTTCCTGCATGTGCAGGCCCCTATTGTAAGTAATATTCTCTTATTGGCCAGTGAGTGAATATTGTGGGTCACAAATCCCACCGAGGTTTTTCCCACACCGGGTTTCCTCGTTAACATCTTGTGTTATGGTGTGTTTTTCATGTGGATGTTCTTGATTCTTTTTATTGCATTATTTCTTGCATACTGGTACACTGTTATATTATGTTCTACATGTTTTAAGTTAAGAAATTCTAATTACCGGTTAGATACTGATTCACCCCCCCCTCTTAGTATCTGTGGGATCCCTAAAACCCTAGTAGATGTGATCCCTATATTTATCGCTCAATATGATTACATAGATGATCTTGAGAAGCCTTCAAATCATGTCATTTGGAAGAAGCCAACTCTACTCCCAATCTCCCTGGGTCAAAAGGTAAAATTTTCTTTGATTCTCAAGAACCGCATTATTTTTATCTCTAATGGTTTGGACAAATTGATATGGTGCCCTGCGAAGAATGGAAAGTACTCTATCAAGGAAGGGTATAAGGCAATTCATTAGATGTCTGTTCAATCCTATTCACAAAGAGCTTATAATTTATGTTGGAACAACAGTGTTCTTCCCAAGGCATGGATGTTTCCTTGGCTTGTTCTACATAAGAGAATACTCACCAGTGAGAGACTTGATAAATTGAATATTGCACATCCATTTGCTTGTGTACTTTGTGGTGAGCACAGTGAAGCATTAGATCATCTCCTCCTCCAATCTGATTTTTCTCATTATTGTTGGATGTTTGTGCTTGATAAGCTTTCCTTTAGTATCCCTCTTCCAAATAATGTATGGGATTTCTTCTAGTCATGGCCAGTCTTATACTCATCCTCTCTCTTTTCATGCATTTGGAAAGTGATCCCATCCATAGTAGTACAGTTACTTTGGTGGGAAAGAAATAAGCGTATTTTTAGAAACCAAACATCTCCTCTTTTTGATGTTCTCAATTATATTGAAAAATCAATATCAGAACGGGTTAATGCTCATGTTTAATATCAGTTCAATTCAAATAAGGAATTTACTTCTTAGGATGGTCAAGTTATTAATTGTTGGAAGGGCATTTCTATTCCTGTATCACCTTGTCTTCCAAGAGTGAGAACTAGTAAAATTGATAGAAATAAAGTGAAATGGTGTCCTCCGGATTCAATGCATTTCAAATTGAATTTTGATGGCTCCTCTAAAGGGAACCCGGGTGATGCAGGGATAGGAGTATGCATAAGGGATCACACAAGGTGTGTTTTTGCTTTGAAATCTACTTCTATTCCACCAGGTACTAACAACTTTGCAGAGGCATATGCTTTACTTGAAGGCATTCTACTAGTAAAAAAACTGAACATCTCTTATATTCACATTGAAGGCGATTCGGATATTATTATCAATGCTTGCATAAAGAGAAATATTGACAATTGGCAGATAAGATATTTACTTGAACAAGCATGGACACTTATTGATACATTTGTAAACTTTACCACTTCACATGTGTATAGAGAAGTGGTGCAGGAGCACCCAAGACAAGATTGGCCACCATGAGGCCATAATGAAGATTTATGAGATATTAATTCTATGAGGTTAAAATGACCATTTGATATTTTAAACACGGATAATAATGCCATTTGGAGTCATCAAACTCATGTAATGAGTCATTTTGTAATAAGTTGTCAAAATTGCCATGTTGGGCAAATAATGTCAAAATGAGTAATGTAATGGGGTCCAATGGGTAGAATAAGTTTTTAATGATCATTTTAATTTTCATAAGGTCTTTTGTGACCATATTAATGTAATAAAGTTGATTAGAAAGTGTCAAGATGCAAAAAGATTAAAAGCTTGTCAATTGACAACTAAAAGTGTCAATTTGACAATAAATTAAAGTTGTAAAGACCCAAAAGTGGTTGTATGGGTGGTTAAGAGTTGTTTTTCAGTTTCCATGAAGGGAAGAGGTTTAAATATGTTTTTAATGATCCAAAATGAGTAGGTAGAGGGTCGGATTTGCTGGGTATTGTAAGAGTTTGGAGTTTGGCAATAAAAATACAAGGTTTTCCTTGCAATTTTGGTCTAAAACCTACACTTTATTTGTCTGAAACTCTTCTTCTTTGTTTAATTTTTTATTAGAAATTGATTTGAAAATGTAGAGGAGTGTTTGGAATATCATTTTATACTGTTATTGAAGGTTTTACATTCAAATCTGATATATTTCTATTTGCTGTCCTAAAATCTGCTGTAGGTGATTGTTTTTGGGAAGTTTTGAGAGTCACAATCCAAATGTGACCCATTCCACTTTATGTGGTGGTTGTTTCTTGTGGAATGGGTCATTAATATTGTATTATATGTGTCTCTAACCTTACATGTGCAGGGAATAATGTGGAGATGAAGTGTCGATACCCTAGGCTAAGAGATTGAGTGAGGAAAAGCATGAAAATGGAGGCATGAGTATAGCAGCAGAAGATCTACCTTAAGGAGGTAGTGTTTTTATGTGAAACAAATTTAGGGTATGGTAAATTAATGGTGAATACCAATTTTCAAGATCTTAAGTGAGTTTTGGGGTTTGAACAAGGAGGCCCTAGTTTGTTTGGCCTAAAAAGGGGGTTTTGGTATCTAACCTATCAAATGATTGTGTATTGCCTTGAAACCTAGAAAATATGTGATTTTAGAACATTTTTCAAGACTTTTTTTTTGTTTGGAGTTGTGGTCATACCATTTGTTGGTACTTGCTTTGGAAAAGAGGGCTAATTGGGCCTAGTTGGTGTGTAGCAGGGTGCTATTCTGAGTATTTTGTCCAAAAGATCAATAGTTTATTTTCACATATGATGTGTAACTTCCAAAAGGGTATCCATAGATATAATTTATTTTTCAAGTGTTTTGGGATTATTGTGAGTAAAGGTTAGAATACCCGCTGAACAGGGCTACTAGGGAATTGGCCTATTTAGGGACCCGGGTAAGGGTTTGTGAGTTAACCAGTTGATAGGGTGAGTTATTCCTATTGGTTAAAGTGTAATAGGGTATGTAGAGACCCTAGGATGTGTTGGAACAAGTTGGTGAGGTTGAGAGTTCTATTTGGGCATCTTGGTGAAGCCTAGAGAAGGAAGGTGAAACAAGAAGACTTGAGTTTTTGAAGAAGCAAGAATGATAAGTTGCAATGTGATTGTGGGAGGGTCCATGATGATCTTCATCAAGAAGGGAACCAGATTGCAGATCATTTGGCAAATATGGGAAGTTCCAAGGTGGAACTTAATATGATGGGTCCGAATTGTGATCTCGATGCTTATCCAACTCTCAAGGAAAAAAATTTGGAGGACATGGGTACAAGATAATATTACACATGGCTATGCAGTGGTCTTTTTCATAATGATAAAAATTGGTATGTTTGGTATTATAAGTGTAGGGTCTCGTGGTTCTATTGTATCTGTATGTTGTGAATGGATGTCAATTTCAGCATATAAGAAGCATGTTGGATTGCAAGTTGAATAAGTGCATGAGTGAGACATATTGCAGACTGCTATGTAAATGTGTACATCTCTCATGATGTTTTGGTTCAGACTTCACCTTGTTCAACATATTCCAGAAAGAATTCGATATTTGGGGATGATTTGTGGCACTCGATATTCTGGACATTATAAGATATATTGTATTTTTTGGCATACTAGAGATTTAAGTTTCACAAACTTTCTATGTATTGTAGAGCAAGGATAAGAGTTTTTCTTACTGGTTCTTTTCTCCAGGAGCTCTTTGAATCATCTTTTGTAAAAAAAATATATAAATAAATAAAATATATTAAGTGGCACTGCCACCTTTTTCAAAAAAAAAAATATGTATATATATATATAAAGAATATTAATGGTACATGATTCACCATTTATTTACTATAATGACATATATGACATACCTTAACATACGTAAGATTGTTATGTTGGATAAACCATTCATAACCTTTAAGTTCACCAACAACAATATAGCAGAGAGAAGAGTCGTCTGGGAACCTTCATAAAGGGCCTCATATGCCTTCTCAAGTAGAGGTAAATCGTGAATAACATCAAGGTCATCTTCATCATCATTATCAGCTACGCTAGTACTAAATGTGTCATGGATCAATGTATTTGTACCAACATCTTTAATTTTGTTTTGTGACTCATGATCGTCATCTTCCATGGGATCATTATCTTCAGCTTCGATGTTCATACCTCCATGTTCCTCCACTTTGAAAACCATATTCTTTGGGTTGTGTTGATCCATATCATGTGCTCTAGGATGATCAACCTATATATAAATGATCAACATAAATAAACCATGATCATGATCTCATCATCAAGTGATTTCTTATGTATATGAATTGTTAAAACAATATAATGAAAAACTTACCAATGGATGATAATCATATCCCCCTTCAATGTGACCATGCAGCCTACAATGTTTCTTAGCTATTTTGATTAGAAGTATTCTAGTCTTTAACCCCTTACAAATTTTGTAGGGACAATAACATTTTCTATCACCTTTTCTTTTCAAGTTAGACCACAATCTAGCAATTGTCTCCTTATTTTGTTGTTCGCTGATATTGTCTAACATGGTCTTTCTTCATAGGCAAAAAAATCAGGCTATAGAACTATTTATATAGAATTAATTCCAAATTAAATTACTTGAACATAGAAATAATGCAAATTGAACCAAAACCATTTAACTCTTCTTTTTCATCTCAAAACATATCTAATGGCTTTGTGGTATGCAATCCTTGTATCATATCTTAAGTTGACTAATGTCTAATTGGGGTAATCTATGAGTGTCTAATATCAATTCATTATCAATGTTGTGAAGTCATCGAGAGTATGGTGATAGTCATCCTTATAGGATCCTCTCAATACTATCCAAATCAGTGACAAGACAAAATTCTCAGTCACACCTTGGGTGCAAGTGAATGATATTACATATACTTTTGGGATGAACACCATTGAGATTCATAGACCCAAGTTAGTCTAAAAGGAAAGTAACTATCCATTCCCATGCTCATGCATACTTACATGACTAATTTTGCCCTTGTGTATCCTAAACATTGGAGAGACCTTATTTGACTTACCTAATCAATGTTATTGTTGTCCTAATATGAAATAATGAGTTCTACCCTTGCCTCTGCATCAAACTTCTCACATCATGTTTCTTCAACAAAACACACTATTCCCAATCTTCCTCAATACCCTCAATGGAGGGGCATGTATAATGGTTTCAACATACAAAGTCAATGATCATACACTCCATTCTTCTAGACACCCTTGGATACATTACTTGGCTTCTAGGCTTGGGAAAACTAATATGAATTGAGCCAACACCATGAGGATAGGGTCAAGTATCATGGCAACTGATCATAATACATGAAGACAGGGTTCACACCTAAGTGTTGGCTCTCAACAATGCCACACTTCCAAAATTGTCAGTCTCAAGACTTCTCCTATTGGATCAACACTCATTGATGGCCACAAGGCCAAATCAATGTATCTAGGCTTCAAACTCCTTACTCTAGGCTTGGAGGACCCTACACAAGATCGATGAATACTCACTTGGTATTACAATAGAAAGAGCCTTCCTCTAGAACTTTGCTTGCAACACACACATCATTGGTAATCATTGTTATGATGGATGGTCTAGTAGGATAGTAAATAAAATGCTTATTATTTTTCCACCCTTTGAAACTACAACAAGGTATTTGACTCGGTAGGGTCCCCACACATCACTTCAACACCAAACATTAGGCAATTCAACCTTTTGCCTTCTCAATGCATTTTTTTTGTCTTTCACTGATTTTCTTAGTCCGATACATAGGGATATCAGACCTTTCATGGCATCACACATGCACAAATTTCCACATATGTCCTTGTAAGTCTAAGATATTAAATACATTCCACCTAACACTATCGGGCACAGATTCTTGTGTCCTATCCATATAGGATGTTTACACACCGCACTATCATCCTTGACTCATGTGTATGATGCAGAGGTAGGGGCATGTATAATGGTTTCAACATACAAAGATAATTATCATACACTCCATTCTTCTAGACACCCTTGGATACATTACTTGGCTTCTAGGCTTAGGAAAACTAATATGAATTGAGCCAACACCATGAGGATAGGGTCAAGTATCCTGGCAACTGATCATAATTTGTGAAGACAGGGTTCACACCTAAATGTTGGCTCTCAACAATTCCACACTTCCAAAATTTTCAGTCTCAAGACTTCTCCTATTGGGTCAATACTCATTGATGGCCACAAGGCCAAATCAATGTATCTAGGCTTCAAACTCCTTACTCTAGGCTTGGAGGACCCTACACAAGGTCTATGATAATACCATTATAATTATTTTTTAATGGATGAGGATCTATATTATCATTTCCAAAATAGTGTTATGCATATTCACAAAAAGAAAGGTAAGTGGAAAGAGTCACATCCCAAAGTCCAAACAAGACAATAGCTCAAAACAAAAAACAATTATAACAAGACAACTAAGAGGAGGAGGTTAGCCTAGTCATTTGTTTTTCTCTTTATCTACAATTTCTTGTTTTGCATATGTCACTTGAAACTACACTTTTATGACCCTATTGCAGACAATAGGAAATTTTTTGTAAAATTAGCAGTAGCACTATCTTTTCACCCAACTATAGAGAAAGTCCCAAATCATCTTTGGTGGTTCCTTAGTGAGAATACAAATGTGTCTCATGTAGCATAGGAGCTCATTTTCAATGTTAAAATAAAGAACCTACCACCTAACTATGAATGGTATATGTCAAAGAATTCAAGATCTCTAATGTTAAGTTAATGTCATTCTAATGTTTCATGCTTGCAAGAACCAAGTGTTGTTATCAAATCTGCAAATGAAAGATAAGTCAAGTAGTCAACAACCTTATCAATACTCCCGTTCTTGTGTCAAATGTTCAATTGAAAAAAAAATTGTAGGTACATAGAGCACCTTTAATGATGGTAATTTTAATACTCACCTCAAGTCTACATGAACTACAAAGGCTTGTAATAAGTATGTATGACTATCTCCTTACCCAAACTGTAATCCTTCCATTGCATGCAAACCTAAATGATAGCATATATCTCTTTGTTATATTTTAGGTGCTTACCCACTATGTTATAAAACATCTTGTTATGGTAAATAGAAAAAGTCTCAGGTAACACTATGTTAGAAATGGCTCACCATTGTAGGTACATGGAGCACCTTTGATGGTCATTTTGCAACTCACCTTGAGTCTACATGAGCTGCAGAAGCTTGTGATAAGTATGGATGATTGTCTCCTTCCAATATGTAGTCCCTTCATTGTATGCAGACCTAAACAATAGCATAAATCTCTATCATATTTTAGGGACTTTCTTGCCTTTGGGGTTGAGTTTATCTTCAACCAATATTTTGACGTTTAAAGATGTCATTTTCATCTAGATGTACTGATGACGGATGCTAGACATTACAATTTGTAAAGAACCAATGCTTCTTAGAGTTCTTGATGCCAATTTTTGAACACAATGTGTGTTAAGTATTGATGTAGTCAAATACAAATTTTCTCTCACAGTTGCCATAAAATTTACTTTTCTTCATTTGTATCTTTTGGAAAAATCTTCCTTGATGACCTCCATGAAACCACCCAAACTGAAATTCACCTTCATCACTAAATCAAGTGGAGTTCCTTCAACTCCTCCTTGGCTAGAAAGCTAGCAATCCAACATTGTTGAACTAGAATTCTAATTTAAGTAGGGCAGACATAATTCTCTCTAATCTAAGAAATTACAAAGAAATACATCTCCAATTTAAAAATATAATCATCAACAACATCTACATCGATTTTCCCATCAAACTTAGGGATGTCACAACTTACCTAGGCTCTAAAGGGATTCCAATTTCCAAATGACCTTTCCAATGGGGCCCACTACTTATTTTAGTTACTTCGGAGCATCAACACAAATTGGTTCATCATCCTTGATCTTTGTTTTCCCCAAGCCACCTAGAACAACAACTTGAAGGAATTCAAGGAGTTAGTAGCTAGTTATTCAATATCATTGAATCTCGTCTTTAATTTAAATATCCAATATCTGACTGCATTTGATGGTACATTAATATAACCTAGGTATTTTTTGAGGTTTTGGTTAAATATTTAAGTCCAAACTTTAAATAGCCAAAATATTTTCATAAGATTTTGTGGTTGTGTTTTCTAGTTTATTAGTCAAAGATGCTTTGGTGGTTATGTTTTCTATTTGGGGATTCATTTATTGATCCCATGTAATAGCTTTGTGAAGTCATTTGTGCCTTCAAAATTCAAAACCATGGTGGCTATGGTCTACAGATGATAACTATTTATTTCTTGTAAGAGCAGAAAATCATAATGGCGAACGCTACAAAATTCTTACATAGGAACTCAAATAATCACCATTTATCAAAACACACTAAACTCCTATGAAAGTTTCCTTTGACACTTTGGAGAAGAAAAAATTTGACCTACTTGAGTCACCAAATGATCCAGCTCAATGCAAGATTGTATTGTCGTTGCTACTTGATTTGTATCTAGAAAAGACCTTCCGGGAATCCTCGAGCTCACTTTCTTTCAAAAGTGGATCTGCCAATCAATAACACACACTACTGTTGACAATTCTAGGGATAACTCAAAAGGAGTGTAGGAACTATTAGAAACTTGGGTTTAATAGATTAGGGAAAAATATATATTCTGAAATCTTTAATCTATTTGTGAACACTATTGATGAAACCAAATCAGATGCCCTTGATTGCAAATAAAACCTTACCTGAGGAGCACGCGGTTGTGGAGAGATCGCTCTGTGGAGAGAAGGGAGGCAACAAAAGCTTCAACTTTGGTAGACGACGCTCCCGACAAATGCTTGGTTTTTTTAAAAATGATCTCGCGTTATGTTTTTTTTCTTTAAAGTGATCGAGTGCATTGGAATTCTGACGGAAAGCATCCATCAAAATTCCAACGAACTCGGGCATTTAAAAAAAAAAACAAATTTGATCACAATATGCCTTGTCCGTCGGAAACCTTCGTCAGAATTTGAGGCCAAATGTATTAGTGTGATAAATCATAACAAGCAATAAGAGTAATGAGGTACCTTCGACCCTTGAATGTTGAAATTCTTTCCTTTTTTCACTATCATTCATATCTAACCCATGCATGATAGAGAGAGTTATTAATGTATGGTTTGACCATGCAACTTCTCTAGAAGGGATTCTCCCACCAAAAACATTATTCAAAATGAAGGGCGTAGATTTATGTGTACTCACAACTTGAAGGGTGATAATGGCCAAATCTCATTAATGTAGTGGTCAAGGTTTGGTCACCATTTCAAAAGTTTATTCTAATTATTCTATACCCTACATATATATTAAATGATACCATTAATGTTGATGGTGTCAAGGGACAATTATGATAAACCTCTTCTACAAGCTATTAAACTATGCCAAAGGAGATATATTTTTGGGGTTTTGAATTATTTTAACATCATGCATTTTTCTCCAAATTTAAACCCCAACATATATTATTTTGAGCATCAATAATTGAATAGTTAAATTTGAGGACAAAAAACTTAGACTTGTAGAAAACTAGAGGATGAAAATTCTTTGGTTTTCCATAAACGTGGATGAAAATTATTTTGCCTAACAAGGTAATCACAATTGGATATCGCATGTGAGATTCCATGGTTATGGAATATCAACTTCATCCAATAGCTCATTTTATATATGTTTTCATGGGTTAAGAGTGGATTTTCGTTACTAGTAGTGTTTTAGTAATGTATTTGATGAACTTATAAGGCACTAAGAGGGGGGGGGGGGGGGGGGGGGGGTAAATCAGTGCAAGTAAAAACAATACAAATCTGATTATCAATTTCACTAACTTAAAACTTAATAGGCATATAAGAAATAACACCAATTATGCAATCACCACACAAAGCATAAACCACATGACACAAGAGATTATACGTGGAAAACCCAAATGGGAAAAACCATGGTGGGAGTAGGTACCCACAAAGATCCACTATCTATAGTATAGAGATCTGACCGATTAAGGTCTACAACACCCAGTTAGGGGCACACCCAGTTAGAAGTGTCTAAGCCTGGTTAAGAGATTTACAAAAAGGCCTATGAGGATCAACCCTATTAGGAGCTACCCAAGTTACTGGGATTTGCAAACACAAGTTAATGTGTCCCCTGGTTAGAGGATTTAATGATCAGAACTGTTAGGATCTTACTACACCCTATTAGGAGTGACCTTGTAAGAGGGTTTGCTTGCTGCAACTGTTAGGGAGACAACAAGTATAAATGATCTCAGTATAACACCTTCATTGTCTGATAAGATATTCTTTAGAATATTACAACTTCACATAAACTTCATCTCTCAACTCCTCTGATTATCGCACTATCAGAAATACAAAATTCGCTAATGATCTTTCACACTTTCAAGCTCATACACATATATCCTTTCATACCTTATCACACATTTAAAATCATCATAAGGTCGGCTAGAACCTTGTTACAATTCCCCAGGTTCAATGCATCTAGACAATCTTGTATTGTATGCTTTAGTTATGTCAACCACCGACATAACAAATCCAATTTTGTGTCGTTTTACTGATCTGAGTGATTTTCAGCACTACTGATTAAGTCTCAGTCAAAACCCCTGCTCTGTCAATCAAATCTTGTTCATATGATCGAATCAGCACGTGCGGTCACAAACATAACTTTGTCTACCATCCTTCATTGCTATTGTAAAACCGCATCATCTCATTCTTCATAGATTTCCTGTATCGATTGTTGGAATATAACTTTGTTTGTCTTTTACCGATTAAAGTCCTAAATACCAGTTCTAATAAAACTGTCTCTTCTTACTGGTTAAGCCTTGTCGATTGACCTATAGGAATCAGATGACTGTAAAAACATAGTTACCATCAATGAGAACATACAACATAGTCATCATACAATAATCTAATCAAACACATATCAGTTGCACCAAGCAAACAAATAATTATCGGTTAAGATCAAATGATCAAATGCCAACAATCTCCCCCTTTGGCATTGATGGCAACACTCAGGAAAAAATTTGTCAACTAAGTGTGCAATACAAAAATTGACTATATGACATGTACTCCCCCTTAGCAAGTACTCCTATTACTCCCTCTTTAAATTACATACAAAATTTTGACTGGACTCTTAACTATTACTCCCCCTTTGACAATGATGTCAAATAAATAAGTAAAATACATTAAAGATATATATATTTTACATCAAAATTTTCATTAGAGCATATATAAATATAAGAGTCATAAGGTTTTACAAGGCAATTTTAGAAAAAGTGTCACTGAAATGAAATTTCAACTGTTTGAGATCATTTTCCCATGTCTCTAACCGTGTGACGGTAATCTCAACATGTGTCTTTATCTGTCCGGCTAATTCCTCCATTGCATCAACTATGCCCATCTCAGGTGTAGCCAAAATAGCCTTCGACTCCTTGTATTCTCGTTGTAAAATTTCAACTTAAGGAATAAATTGAGTCTATAGCTCCTTCAATGATCTAACCCGTTTGACCTGCTCATGTTCATACATCTTAAGTTTGTGTTGTAAGTCTATAACTAATCTACTAAAAAGAATAGTTGAGTCATTTAGTGGCCTAAATGTTCCACTCAAGATTTCAAGTTCTTTCTCAGCACCTTCCTTTTTCTCCTTCAAGTCAGCACAAAATAGTGAAAACTTAGAAATAGTAGCAATAATCTTTCCTCCAGTTACTAGTGCATTCTTCAACAAGTCTTCATTAACTGTGAGTGCTACCTTACCTTTATCCATCTCAGACATCAGGATTTATGTCCTTTTCTTCTTGTAATCCTTTTCAACTAATATGTATGTTGCTTCTTCAAAAGTCTTGAGTTGATCTCCGGCATCGGTAACCAGCTGTCCAAGTTTGTCAATGGGAGTGACAAAAATTTCAGTATTAGTCTCTGGTAGGAGACTAGACAAAATATTAACTACTACCTTGATTGTCTCTGCCTCTCTTTGTTGTTCCTTCATTCTTTTCTTTTGAGCTCTAGATTGCATTTTTGTTGCAATCTCCATCAATTGAGAAGAACCCAGATTGTCCATATCAATAGGTCCTTTAATGCTCACCGAGTCGTCATCATCATCACCAATTATTTTCTTCTCCTTTGACTCTTTTTTCTCTACCTTTTCTTTCTTTGTTTTCTCCTTCTCGGTCTTATCTTCTTTTGTCTTCTCTTCCTCAGTGGTGTCCTTGATCAGTGGTGGTTGTGTCTCCACATTTTGTTCATTCACTGATACTTCCTCATTAGTCTTTTCCTTTTGACTATCATCAACATTTACACTTACTGATGAAATTTGACTATCAGTAGATTGTGTGTTCACCGGTGGCTCATCAGAGCTCTTTTCTTCAGTTTGCTTCTCCAGTTGTTCCTCTTGTTGCTCATGTTGTTCAGCCATTTGAACCTCAACATCTAGTGCATCTATATTATCAATAGTGTTATCAACATTGTAGTACCCCTACCCTAATCAAATTCTAATCTCGATTTGACCCTGGTTAGTTTATCATGTAATCATGTTATAGTCAGATGTTTTGATTATTGTGCGTACCGATTAATGTGGTTTTCGCATCAATTTGTATATAAGCTTATTAGTTCTCCTGATTCGTGCTATAAATCTCGGGCTAACACTTATTAAATATATATATGTATGCATGTGTGATTCATGGTTGCAGGAGATTGCAGGTACAGTACCGCATGGGTGCAAGGTTCGTCTCCACCTAGATTCACAGGTTTGAGTGTTCCTCATTGGCCCTTAGATTTTGGATTAGGTGGTCGTAAGTCCCTTGTTTGACCATAGTCATGCTCAAGTGAGCGTTCTCAGTCGTCTTCGTAATTCCCTTTAGGTGGGTATGCAGGTCGTCTGTCTACTTGGCGTTCTTGGGTTGTGTGTTTTGTGTGTAGTTAAATTGAGTAATTAATCCTTAATGTTTAATTTGATTTAATGTATGTTTACGCATTAGAAATTAAGGGACTAAATTAAATAGGTTCCCTTTATGTGATTAATCATTACTTAGAATTGCTCAATGCAAGTTGGTAGCAAGTGCAATTAAATGGTTAATTTTAAATGATAAATATTTTCAGATATGTTTTGAAAGGAAAGATTAAATTTAATTGAAATAGAAATGATTTAATCTCTTTGGTTTTGGTTTTTTTTTAAATAGAAAGGTGAGGAAGAGGCATTTTGATTTTTTCTAAATTAGAAATAAATGGTGTAAAAGTATTTTTATTTAAGAAATGAGATTTTTGGTCAAAAAAAAAAAACTTTGCCATTTAACCTAGGGTTGGAAAAATATTTTGAGGAGAAATGTTTTTTGGGAAAATATTTTGGAGAAGGATTCCTTGAGCTATAGGTTGGACTCTCCTTCAAATCTCTTCCATGATTGCATATGGAGGTAGGATTTATTTTAATTGTCTTCTTTGTTGCCAAAGAAATTTACTGTTGGTTTGAAAGAAATGTGCTTGTTGTTAAAAATAAATCCTTTAGATTGATTTCTAGATTGTATTTGGGTTGGGATTTAAAACTATGCATATTAGCTTGTGCTTATGCAAAATTGGTTGAATCATGTGTGAGAAATGATTCATTTTTCCCAAATATGATATTTGGTTGAAGAAATTTGCTCATGGGTCTCGATATTCATCAAATTTTTGAATATTATTTAACCTATGACTTTGAAAAAAAATTATTTTAGTGTCTGGGTGAGACTGTGAATTAAATCCAAACTAGGGTTTTATTTTTATTTTTTGGGGTTCATTGAAAATATAAAACGAATTTTAATTTTTTTGATTTTGGGTGGATTTTGGGTTGGAGGGTGGAGGAGTCAAGGCTCAACTCACGCCCCTCCTCCCCGCGGGTTCGCAGCAAGAGCCCGCGACCACAATGTGGCTGCAGGAACCCTGCATCCATAGTGCGGGTGGGCTTCCACCACTCCCGTGATGGGAGGTGGGCCCCGTAGTGGAAGGTTTTATTTTATTTAATTTTATTTATTAAAATTTAAATAATTATTTCATAGTATAATTTTGGGTATTAAAACTTTTTAATATTTGTTTTATTTATAAAGTTTTCATAGTATTTTTTTATTATTAATTATTAATTAAGTATATATATTTTTTATTAATTGTGGATTAATATATATATATTAATAATTAATTTATAAATTTAATATCAATTATTAATTAGTATATATTTTATTAATTATGGATTAATACATATGTATTAATTAATATTAAATTTGTATTTTGCTAAATACATGCAAGGAAGTATCATTAGAGTTGGAAAATGATCATCACTTTTATTTCCCTTAAATTGTAGGTTTCCATTTTTGGAAAGTGTATATCTGTGTTGTAAAAGATGAAATTAGATTATTGTTTTCGATCAAAGATGGAAATAATGTTTTATTTCGAAAATGCATATCGTATTTTTTAATTAATGTTTATTTAATTATATTCTGGTGAATTTGGTTTGGAAACCCATAATGACGTATTTATGTACATACAATGCAATTGAACTTTAGTGAGTTAGTAAACCATGAACGTCTGTACCTAGATAAGGTAGACAATCTGCAATCAAACTTAGATCCTTTAGAAAACTGGATCAATTTTTAATGTTTAATCAATATGGAAAAAGATTGTGTTTTCCGGTGATTGCCTATGCATGTTTAAATTTTTGTATTCGCATTTACTTATGAATTGGCAAGTCCTTGATTGTGATTGTTGGTTATTGTCGTTTGTTGATTTGGGTACCTGCTTATGTCCTTGATCTCGAGTATTTATTATTTTCATGTGATGGTTTGTATCTGGTCATGTCCTTTATGTGGGTGTTGAATGTTGGTTTGTGGTGGACCATATCTGGTCAGGTCTCTAGCTAGAGTACCATCAGTCAGTGCACCTCGTATGAAGTCTTGTTTGACCAAGTGGGTATTCCTATCGTTTTGAAACTTTATATGCTTGACCTTGTGTATTCTTGGGTTTTAGGAGTTGTTGGTTTATGGTCTAGTGTCATATGGGAAAGTGGCTTTCGATTGGGAGCTGCGCCCAAAGTGGTTGTTGGGTAACCCATCGGAAGTGTGTCTAATAAGTGATAACCTAATAGCAAATTAGAGAGTTAGTTAATGAATCATTGAGTAAGTTAATTGTGCCTCACATATGGGATTAGTGCTAGTACAAACTCGATATGCAGTGAGAAGGCCTGAAATGGCAAACCATCATCCTTGTCTTCACGAAAGGATGTGTTGGTCCACATGAGGCTTGGATGGGCTAGAGGTTTGGAATATGTTGCTAGGGTAACACAGTGGATGGGGCCAGAGCCTAGGAAGACATGCCATGGTAACCATACCAGGTTATGTGATGACACTTGTCCCTTATGTTCGCTAGTGAGTTGTTGTGTCGTCTTGATAGGAGCAGTGTTGAGGAGTCATCCTGATGTTTATGCCCTCATGAGAACATGATATCATGTTAGACCTTGGGTTGCAAAGATTTAGTTTCGCGGATGCTCCAGTTGATCTTTTGTTATTACTTCTTATTATGTTTTGTTGGATCCTTTCCTATTCAGGGATCATTCATGTATTCATTTGACCGATGTGGTCGTATGTATTATTGGTTATGTTCGCCTTGATGGCAAGATTGTAAATGATGTGAACCTTATGTATTCTTCTCAATTATTTAATTATCAAAGGGGTCTTGCAGTTGAGCAGACCCGGAGATGTAGCCCATTAGGGGTGAACTCCGATATCATTTCAGGTGTTATGTGGTGTTTTACATTCTTATGTTTCTTTTTAATTTAGCGTGTATGGATGGAATTATGTTAGAATGTAAAATGTGGATTAGATAAAGTTAATCTTGAATGCATGTATGTAGTCATCTTATTTAAATGCAGTAATTTGGATCATGAGAGAATGTAGATTTGATTAATGGAAGTATTTAGTTGTTGTTAATGAAATTAAAGTATGAAATAAAAATTAGATGCATGACTTATGTTTTAATAAAAGTTTGAACGTATTGTATGGTTAAATTTTATCGGATGAACCTAATCATGTTATCTATACTTTTAACTGCAATGGATGAACCTTATCATGTTATCTATAATATTAACTTACCGAAAGAAATTATCATTGTTTTAAGTATTATCATGTCATTAAGTTAATCAACTTAATTGGATTAATTAAGCATGAGTTGAGTTAAATGTTGAATTAAGTAATCGTGTTGGGAAACTCTCTAGGTGTTATTTAGTCTTCCGCTGTGTTATCTGAACTTATGATATCTCATTGTATCATTGTGTTGTGTTTAAATTAAAAAATAATTATTATTATTATTATGTGCACTCTATTCTTGTGTTTTAGCTTTATCCCTTTGGGGTTTCCTGGCGGGGCATTACAAACATTATCTCCGGTGTTATCATCAGGAATGAATATTGGTTCAGTATCAATCAGATCATCATACATATACTCGTTATCTGGTTCAAAATATGTGATCATAACACCTTTAGGAATTTCTTCTGACTTTGGCTTTTGAGAACTATCCTCCTCAACTTGTTCATATTTTTCTTCATCTTCATCCAGGATGAGACCTAAGGCCTTCTTGATCAAAATCTCAATCTCCTTCTAGATGGATTTGGTCTCTCTTATTAACATTCTTGTTAATCTCTTCTTGGATCTAAATGATGCCTTCACTTTAACCTTTATTTGTTCCATATCTTCTTCACTTGCTTCCGATTGCAGGTGCTTAAAGATGTAATCAATGAACTATTTGTCTTGGCTAATGGTTGCCTGCCACCTTGCATCAATAAGATTATACAAAGAATCAGGAATCTGCCCTTGTAGCTCAATAAGGGCTACTATATTTATTCATACTGAAGATGATTGCATCTTCAATCTCCCTTTGTTGACTTTCAGATAAATGAACAAACAATGTATTCAAACCTTTGTATATCCTATAATATTTGATTATTTGAACCATTCTCTTGAAATAATCTTCCAATGTAAATGGTTTCTTAGGTGACTTGCCCTTATCGGTTGCCTTAGGTTTCTTAACACTTTCTCTAAGTTCTCTTTTATCCTCCTCTAATTCAGTGGCCTCTTCATCATTTGTCGGTTTGTGGGCTTGTTGCTTCTTCCTATTTCTGGTTTGAGCTAGTCCAGTAGGTGGATCAACAATTTTTTGCTTCCTTCGAAACTGAATTTTAGATGGTTTCCCTCTTTGTGATTCAGTCGGTTCGTCTTCTTCCATCTTCTTCTCTGCTGCTTTGGCTTTTGCAACTCTAGTCTTACTGGTAGGGGAATTGGTAGGGGTACCGGTAGGTGCACTTTATGCTTCACCTTGTTCTATTTCATACTTATCCCTTGCTACTACTATCTACTCTTTTGTGAAACCTACCTACTCAGCAAATGCTTCAACCTCCTTCCTTACCTTCTTAGCAATCACCGGTTTCTGTAGCTCAGAGTGGACTTGTAGTGATTTTTCTTTATAAGTCCCAAATCTTTTTGCAATGGTATATGTCGGTTGCTCTATAAGATTGTTATCATAAGAAATGAGTATATCCTTGTCTACCTCATATCCCAAAAGTAATACCCATGTGGTTCTAGGGATAACTGCTTCCATCATACAGGTGTCGATATCCACCATAAAACAAATTGTCTTCTCATATCGATTGACTACTTTTGCCGGTATACGCTCTCTAGCATGCATTTTCTTTTGAAATTCCTTGAAGTAACCCCATGAAATATTATCAAACTTATCCTTTAGTATCCTAATGATGTTCTTCATCTGAATTAGTGCAGGGGTACCTTCAATCCATTGAACATCTCCAATACCGGGGAAATGGTTTTGGAAATAGAAGAACAATCCCAAAATCAATTGTCCAAATTTGAATCTCAGCTTCTAGATTCACCATCAGTTGACTTCTTAGTGCCTCTACCATATCATAGTCAACATTCTCCTTTACCATCTAGTAGGCAGTATGAATAGTTGTTTCCGGTATACTGTTCGTTCTGCTAGAATAGTAGATTCTATATCCGATCACCATGGAGGCATATTTCACAATTGGATTATTGATGTTATTTACTAACATGGCTCTACCATCCCATCTTGATCCCGTCAGCTTCTCAACATCATTCTTAGGTACTGATCTAAGTAAGGGTACTTCACCGGTTGAGAAGAATCCAGATACTGCATGAATGACCTCCTTAGTTATTTTATATGGTCGATCCAACCACATAAATTGATCACAAATGTGACTCAAAACAAATCTAACTAGCTCATCATAAAAGTCATTAATGAAGTTAACTGCATGATGGAACCCTTTCTCGATGATACTTTTAAAGTGTTCTTTCAATATGCCCTTATCATCACATAATGATCTATATCGTTCATAAATAACTGAAACACCCATATCCTCCTGTTTGTAGTGATAAAAGGATCTAACATCCTCGACATGCAAAACTCCATATGGTACATTAGATAGGGCACCGACAGGGTCTGTTTCCTCTGATTTGTAAGGATGTCATTTAAACTTTGGTCGTGGCCTCTCGGTCACATCAACTAGATGTGGTGTATCCATACTACAATATGCAAAACTTCAAAGAAAAGAGTAGGATTCACTATTAAATACCTTTCCTACTTCTGAACTAGGGTTTCTCACCATTCACTGATTCACAATGCACTTTCGATCACCTCAGATCTCTACTAGACATGTTGAATGTTGCAATCACAAACTTTCCTCTGCTCTGCTCGCTCACCAAATTCTCTCAAGATTGCAATGTGTCAAATAAAATTCAAAATGTCCTTTTATTTTCCTTCAAAATACTGCATTAAATGCTTTAAACGACGAAACCCTAAAATGCCTTAAAACACTCTTAAGCATATTATCGGTTGCAAAAAATCAATGATATTTATCGGTTATAATTCAAAAAGACTTATAAACATCAAAATGCATCAAAATATGCAGATTTAACTTACAATACTTCATCCAGGGGTTCATCTCAATATTTGACAATAAGCTCACCCCAAGTTGTAGAAACAACTTAGTGTGTTGGTGGTGGACTCTCCACACTAGGTGAATAATTTGATTCCTTGGTTGGTTTATCATCACTCTTCTTCTTCAAAGTTATATTCATCTCAACTCTGGTTTCTTCAATATCAACTTTTTCCTTTCCTTTCCGGTCTGTAGGATGATTCACCAGCTGGTTCTTCTGTGTTTTGCAAAACTTAGCAATGTGCCCAGGTTTGTTATAATGGTAACATGTCATTCCAGATGCTCTCCACAGTCCTGCGTTGCCTCTACCTGTCCTTCTTTGATAGTTCATTTCCACATGTCCAAAGTTATTCCAGATTGCACAAATCACATTAATTCTTTTCTCCATCTCATAAGGACTAGACCGGTTAACATGGGGTCTTTGCCAATTAGTGTTTCTTCGGTCGTTAAAATTCCTTCTCCAATCACCATTAGTTCTTGGATTCATATGAGGTGTTGGATAATTATCTCCATACCTACATTCAATAGATCTATACCCATACATGCTACATGTATAACAATAACCTTCAAATTTTCTAGGCACATATCTAGTATTAGGTCTATAACCAATATTAGCATCAGATATGCTTCTACAAACATTAGCAGTATGTCATGTTTTATGACAATTAAAACAAACAGGTTTGTAAGCTTTCTTACCGATAGGATTCTAAGCCTTAGGAGCTATTTTACCTTCATTCATGTTTCTCTTGGTACCGAAAGGTTCTCCCTTCTCAAATGTATTGTATCCTAACCCAGATGTATTACCTTTCATTCTCTGAGATTGGATCTGTTCATCCAGCATGGTAGAACACTTATAGAATTTTGCAAGCTTCTCATTAGCTTTTGTAAGATCTTTAGTAAGACCTTCATTTTTCTTCATAAGATTCTCTCTAAGAGACATTGCCATATCAAGATCTGCTTTGATTTCTTCTTTCTCCTCATGCCAGTGTTCATAAAGAGTACCATTCTTCTATTTTATCTTAAAGATCTCATGATCTTTCTCTTTGATCTTGTCCTCAGCTTCCCTCCTAGCTTCAAGTTCTTGACTCATATGGATTGTAAGGGCTTCAAGCTCTCTCCTCAGGTTAAGATTCTCACCATTTAGTTTCTCCACTTCCTCAACCAATGCATCTATATTTGCTTCATCAGAAGAGTTTCTTTCATTGATCTCCAACAATTGCTCAGTCAGTTCTTTCCTTTTAGCTAGTGATGTCTTATACTTGCCTCTTAGGGTTTCTAGCTCTTCCTTGGTTTCTGCAAGTTCCTTAGCCATCTCTCGATGACTCATTCCTTCCCTCATATTTACCTTAGGATTAGAGATCTCTTCCAAGTGATTAAGCCTTAAGGAAGTTAGGCTTTGATACCAATTGATGAACTTATAAGGCACTCAGAGGGGGGGTGAATTAGTGAAAGTAAAAACAATACAAATATGATTATCAATTTCACCAACTTAAAACTTAATAGGCATATAAGAAAGAACACCAAGTATGAAATCACCACACAAAGCATAAACCACATGACACAAGAGATTATATGTGGAAAACCCAAATGGGAAAAACCACGGTGGGAGTAGATACCCACAAAGATCCACTATCTGCAATATAGAGATTTGACCCGTTAAGGTCTACAACACCCGATTATAAGTGTCTAAGCTCAGTTAAGAGCTTTACAAAAAGGCCTGTGAGGACCATCCCTATTAGGAGCTACCCAAGTTACTGGGATTTTCGGACACAAGTTAATATGTCACTTGGTTAGAGGATTTAATGATCAGAATTGTTAGGATCTGACTGCACCCTATTAGGAGTGACCTTGTAAGAGGATTTTCTTGTTGCAATTGTTAGGGAGACAACAAGTACAAATGATGTCAGTATAACCCCTTCAGTGTCTGATAAGATCCACTTCAGAACATTACAACATCACATAAACTTCATCTCTCAACTCCTTTGATCATCGCACTATCAGAAATACAAAATTCGCTAATGATCTTTCACACTTTCAAGCTCATACACACATATCCTTTCATACCTCATCACACATTTAAAATCATCATAAGGTCGCCTAGAACCTTGTTACAATTCCCTAGGTTCAGTGCATCTTGACAATCTTGCATTGTACGCTTTACTTATGTCGGCCACCGACATAACAAATCCAATTCTATGTCATTTTACCGATCTGAGTGATTTTCATCACTACTGGTTAAGTCTCAGTCAAAATACCTGCTCTGTCAATCAAATCTCATTCATCTAATCGAACCAGCATGTGTGGTCATGAACATAACGTCATCTACCATCCTTCATTGCTGTTATAAAACCACATCTCTCATTCCTCATAGATTTATTGTATCGGTTGTCGAAATATAACTTTGTCTGTCTTTTACCGATTAAAGTCCTAAATACCGCTTCTGATAAAACTGTCTCTACTTATCGGTTAAGCCTTGCCAATTGACCTATAAGACTTAGATGACTGTAAAAACATAGTTGTCATCAATGACAAAAGACAACATAGTCATCATACAATAATCTAATCAAACATGTACCGGTTGCACCAAGAAAACAAACAATTACCGGTTAAGATCAAATGATCAAATGCCAATAGTATTAATGTACTTTTACACCAATTTAATCTAATTTCATGGCATTAATCTGTCTCATTTTTTTTATTTTTTTTTATGATTAGTCATCTGTTAGCTTCATGCATTTGCAATTCAAGAGTATTTTAAACTCATTTAATATATAAAAAGAGGTTTCAATTTTTACCTATAATCCAATAGCTTCATTTTTTAATCTGGGTATTAAGGTCAATGTAAAATAGTGAAAGGAAATAGGGATACTTGTAGGTTTAGGCTTGAATATTTAATTTGCATCTTATCTCCTTAAAATAACTTCTAAGCTTATTATTATTATCGCTAATATTATGGGGTTTTTGCTAGAATTGGTTAAAGTGTTTTCTATAGAAAAAAAAAAGAAGAAATTCCAATGGGAGGGAGCTATATTTCATTAAAATAGGAGTTTGATAGATTTTTCAAAGCATATGCAAAGTTGACAAATGAATTCAAACCTACACTCCCCTTCTAAAGCATAAGATACTATTAATTCGTAGCCTATTTTCTTAAGTTTTTACCTTGGGATATTGGGTGTTGGTGTAATACCTCTCTTGTTTGCAATTTGGAGATGTGGATATCTTATGTTGATGCGACCTTGTTTTTAGAGATGTTGAATTGTGCATGTGGACCTTGCTCTCGAGTGATTGATTTGTGATATGCTTCAATATATTTTTGGATATCCTTATGGCTTATGATGTGGTTGGTCTATCAGTCATTTACACAACATATTATATTGCATGCATGCATTCTTTTATGTCTGATTCCTTGAGATGGATCGATGTACTTTTTTGTATGATATTCCATGTGGTGCTTATCTAATTTTTGTAATGATATTGAGATGTCACTTAATATTGATTTAAATATTAATTTAATATGACGTTGGTATTTAAATGCATTTTGAGATAGAATAATGATGTAATTTGATTACTCAGTTTTGAGATATTAATACTGATGTTAGAGTTAAATAATAATATGTTTAAATAAGTTAAATGCAACTAGATGATGTTATCTGATACTTTACTCTATTTGGGAAATCATGTTCACTTTTGCTATTATATATATGCATAGGTACCTTATTTTTTGTTGAATGGTTGTAGGTACCAGGTATCAACTCCACTTGGCTCTATAGGGTTCAGCGTGACCATCCTTAATAGTGGTGAATTGAGAGATAACACGTTGGGCAAAATTATCATTAAACCTTACTCATCATATTTAATTAAGTGTGATTCCCCATTTAAATACTAGTACATACCAAGATACCATGTTTGGTAATATACAGATTACCCCGAGTCTCTTTTATGGTCAACCAGTAAAGAGTATGCATTGTTGGTGTGATTGCAGATTGTTGTCAATTTTAACGTGGAATTGGATTTTAATGATTTTAATTGCAATTTAAATGCTTTGGAATTAATTATGTCTTATGAGTATTTTTTTTAATGGCCTTTTTCCCAATTAGGGAGTATGGGTGAATTTTTGGGAGTTTAAATGTCTTTAATTTCTATATATTGTATTTCTTTTGAAAAAGGTATTTTTGAATTGGGTTTTATATTGGGGAAAATTTTTGATTCTCTGAGTTCAAAAAACCCTCCTACATGTGAAATGTAATTGGATGATTTGGGGAGGAAATCTTGTGAATATTTTTGTGGGTTTTGGATTGTTTGATTTGTATTGGAGGATTCTTCTTACTGCTCCAAAATTGCATCTTCTCATTTGGTGTGTGGGAAGATTCTCACTTTTGAAGTTTTTATGCAATTTTAAGGTAAGATCTCAATTCCTCCATGGTTTTTCATTCTTTCTGATTTAAAATTCTTGTGTTTGATTTGTATGGTTATTTGAAGCACTCCTTTATTTTTTTCAAAAACCATTTTATTGATTCAATCAAAAGATTTGAACAAATTTGGTAAACTTTCCCTTAAGAAATGTTATAATTTCAAATTTTAGTTTGAACATATTAAATGTGAAATTGAGAGTCGGAATGTGGTTTGGGTTTAACAATCCAAAAGGGTATCTTTGGATTTTTTAGTTTTGCACATTGAATTCTCAGTGTTCTTTGGAGGTCCCTTTAATGTTGATTTTCACTATTCCTTTGTTTTTGGGATTTTTCGTTATAATTTAAAACTAGAATTTTATGATTTTGATGTGAAATTATTATATGGAAGGATGGAAAATGTTTATGAAATATCAAATTCGAATCTATTTGAATTCAGTTTCATGTTGATTTGAATGATTGATCAATTGTATACATGATGCAAATTTTGCTCAATTTGATGAAAGTTTATGAATTAGAAAGTTTCAAATCATCAAAATTTTGTTTTAATTTTGGTTTCAATGAGCCTAGGGTGGATATTAGGGAAAATAATGGAAGTGACATCTAATGGGGTTCAGGGTACAAAGGGTCCACCAAGTTAACTCATTAGGTGCTATGTAATCATGTGAAAAATAATGAAAAATTCATATAATGGACCAAGATAAAGTGGATGCCCCTCTCATGCAATGAGTTCTCTTACAGTCTAAGGACAATTTGGGAAGGCATAGCCATGCAATGGGCATTGATTTTGTAATGCCCGCCAAAATACCCTAGAGAAATGCAGCTAACTAACATGCAATTTTTTTTTTAAACATCTACACCTATGCATTTAACATTCATTAACAAGATAAACAAATAATCATAAGAACACATACTACACAATCAAAATTAAACATAACTCATCCATTAATTTCTCCTAGGGTATCTCAACGTCATCACTTAAAGATTAACCATTTACTCAATTACAATCTATCGTTAACCAATTCCCCATTAATCCTTTAAGGTTCATTGTAAAGCACCAATACCAAATGTTCCTAATCCCAACACTACCATATATCATTAATAACTCATTATTATAATTATCTTTAACATGACTAATATATTCCATATTATAAGATGCATGTAGTAAAAATCTAATAACAACCCTTATTCGAACATATATCCCAAACTCTAGATTCACATAATGAATATCCAATCAACACACAAATGCAATAAAGATTAGTGCAACATAACCAATTACATCATATCCTAACATATATGATTACAAGATTTCTTTTATGGAAGATACATAGTCTCCAAATACAATATGAATGTCTCATGATACATTAATGCTTCTTAATCTACAAAATACATATGCCATATGAAACATATGCATCAACCTGCTACAAGTATCCGTCCATAAGTCGAGAAGATAAGAATCCACCTCCATTCACAAGAGAATCCAATGAAGAACATCCCAATGAAAGAAGGCATCAAACCACTCGACCATGTGGAACCATAAGGAACCACCCCCGTACTAGGAGATGACATAAAATCCCACACACACTCTAGATCTAGGATAACACCTAACAACCAAAGGATACAGCCAAAACCATAAAACAAGGCTAACTCAAAGCTCAAAATAACATAAAACCTCTAGAGGCAACTCACAATCCAAGACTCAAGGTGCTAGGCCTACATGTAGGGAAAGAGTTTCATCACATGCAACCACCATGGGAACTTGTCCCGACATCCATGATACCCATGCGGAACCGTCTCAACCTTGAGGATACCAAGGGATTTCAGCTTACCTGAATCACCAAGGTCTACCCAACCATTCCCAGATCCATATAATCACCCTAGGGATATGAGTTGAGGCCACAAATCCATTTCTTATCTTATTATGGTGATTTACCTCTACCCATCCCATTATGATTAATTATTTATGTTAGTCACTTGATTAAAAGGTAAAATCCCAATGAGATATTCTAGAGGTCTAGACCCTGGGTAACCTAGCAGTCTAATCCTCATGGCCCCAGTCACCCACTTGGAAGCCCACTCCCCTTAACATGCACCTTGACCTTAGGGTAACAATAATGCACAACACATAAACATGGGATCTCAATACAATCTAACTGGATAACCAAGGTTTGTCAATCAATATAAACTCATGAGACATGAATAACATGTGTCTTCAGTCCTATAAACAACATGGAACACACATCATGCATATAAACATAATATCAACAAAATGAGCCCCAAAGAATAATAACAACAAGGCATAACACATCTTGCTTAATTTTCCAAAAGGTGTAAGTCATTATTTTAAAAAGTCCAAAAATACAAAAGATCAATATAAATTAATAATACAATCACTAAATCGATCCCCGAATAACTTCAGGATACAAACGACCATAGAAAACGGCCTCTGGTAAAAGGACTAAACTCAAAAAATCAAACTCTGAAGATCAAAATAGCCTCAAACATAAAATATAGCAGACTGGCGTGTATGACATACTCTGTGGCACCTTTGACAGATTCTTCAATGCCTATAATTCACATAATGGTGCATTCAACATGTTCTCTAGTGCATATGAAATTTAAACTGACGCTTTTGACAGATCTTGTAGCACTTTTGACATAGAAAGAAGTGCATATGACTCGGGAAATAGTGCATACAAGACAATGCTCAAAAAACACAAAAAACGATCTTCAACATTTCAAATCGAAAAATTAAATAAGTCTAAGGCATAATCAGGGTCCCAAATCGACCCAGAAGAGATGCAAAGCCAATTACAACTCAAAGAACTCAACCAATAACAAAATAAGAATCACAAACAAGGGATATCCTTTCTCCAAAATATGATTAAGGTTCCTGACTAAGAACAGGAAGCCCAAAACTTCACAATACTATCAAAACTCCAAAAATCACATTGCAAATCCACTACAAATCCAAAAACATTACAATCCCAAACATTCCCCATCTAAAATCAACACTCAGGACAACTACAACAAACATGAGGGAAGCATAATGTTGTTCACAATAATACAGTTCAATCCACATCAATTACATATATCAATGCCTTTCCCAAATAACTATAGATAAATATACACATTATATTTAATCAACCTTATAATATTTTCCCAAATTCCTTGCAAACAACTCAGCACAAGCACGAAGAAGACATTCTTTTTCGGAATGAAAATTGTAGAGAAATGAGGAAAATGCAACCAACCTGGAACTAGAAGTAATGACAATCAAGTTTGATGGAGAACCAAATCCAAATCCAAGCAAGACCAAGCAATCAAATCTCCACAGTTGTAGAAAAACTCCCAAATGCCAACCCGACAGAATGCACACGAAATCAAATAAATAGAAAATCAAAGGCAAACTATAGGAAAATGTCGTCCAATAGAAATAATTGATTAAAATATATTTCTTACCAACCCTTCTCAAAAACCAAGGTAAGAATAATAAAATATTATTTAATCAACTTATCTCAAACTCACAACCACTACTAAAATAAGGTAGGTAGAGAGAATATATTAATTAACCCAAAAGGGTAAAAAGAGAAATAATAATAATATAATCAACCCATTAAATAAATAATCCATGGCACAATAAAATATAAAGGCCCAATTAACTAATTAATTCAAGGCACCCAAATAATAATTAAAACCACAAATTATAGATAATAAATGACAAATATTAATTAAATAATAATCCATAATAATAATAACCTCTCATTGTCTTCAGGAATGTAGTGTTGCGGTTAAAACACTTCGTTGGTGAAGTGGCCACCAAGGTTCAAACCCCTGCTGAGCCATTGTGCTCGCAAGCCTTGTGTCTTCATTGGGCCGTTGTGCTCATAGGTTTGACCAAGTGAAGTGTGGGGATGAGGTCCCGTGATTGTGGCCTCACCGGTTCATAGCTCTAGGTCAAAAGTGTTTCACGTGGAGCCAGAGGGCGTGTCATGCCAGCGTCGTCGGTCACGTTAAAAATTTTACCAGGCATTCTTTAAAAATAAATAATAATAATAATAATAATAATAACCTCTCATTAAATTATTATTAAATATTAATGTCAACTATATATTTAATTTATAATAAACTATGTAATTTAATTAATTTAATTTAACATTATTAAACTATGTAAATCAATTACTTAATTAATAATTAAATTAATCAATAATCATAACACTTCAAAGCAATCCAGAATAGAATAACTGAAGAGACTACTTGACACTAAATACCATCTCACACCAAGACACCATCCTAACAAGGGTAATCAACTTAAACCTAGAGTGTATAATGGGTTTTCATGTCATCTCCGACCAACTTGTCATTGGGATAAGACACACTCAAACCTATGAAGTCAGGTGGAGTCGATGTCTGGTAACTGCAAACTTGTCATCACCAACACAAGTACAACAACATATAACATAACATATATCATAAAATAGGTAAACAAGTGAAGCGAATCACAACATCATATCATGCTCGCAATGAGTGATATGACATCATTGCTATCACAAATACAATAGAAGACACTCACAATCAATCAATAACTATCATAACATCATTGCATCCAATATAATCATGAAATAGGGTTAGTATATAATAAAATACCATCAAATCCCAATAGCCAATTATAAACCACGCATATAGAATGATTACATACAAGAGTCTAGCATCATAATAATCTATGAATGTCATCATCCACATGAAATCATAATGTCAAGTGCAAATTTAATATGTCTATTTGAAGCATCCATATCATAAGTAAATTCATAAGCATCTAATCAAGGCATCAAAAAATAGTCTAAGCTATCTCAATATAGTCTATCGATGAACAAAAAGGAAAGATGAATTAGGGAGGGGCACTACATCCTTGACCCCTTGTCCCAGGCATACTCCTGGAAGCCTGAAATAAATAGGGAAAATAATTATCTTATTAGCGTTGCATCCTCCCAAATCACCAAAAAATCATCACTTGGGTCTCATTGGACCCTTACCTACTCCATGTCGTGAGCCTTGTTAGAATGTGCCTAGTCACTAAAGAAAGCTACTCGACCATGACCTGAAGTCTCTACTACTGTACTTCGATGCTCACCCTGACAGTTATCCATCGTTGCAAATATGCGATGAGAACTCCATGCATCACCAACTATGGGTTTTGAAGTTGGTGGTCTCTGAACCGACATCTGAGAAGATCATTGAGGACAATTCATTGCATAATGTCCCTGTTGACCACATGTGAAACAAATCCCTTTACTAAGACCACGACTAATTGGGGGTACACTAGGCTACTAAAAACTACCTCTGCTAGAGTTCTGGTGAGAACCCCATAGTGACTGGGACTCCTGAAAGTGAATAGCACACTTCCTGCTATGCTCTCTATCACTCTGTGATCTATACTTGCAAGAAAAATTCTAATTCTGAGAGCTCTCCTTCTATTGTAAACATTCACCCTTCGATGATGGATGTCACTCCCAGCAAATCCTGACATCGGTGACTACGCACCTCTCGTTACTGATCCCGAAGTTGGAGCACTAATGGTCTGCACACCAGGCATACCTCCCAATATCAAAGTCAAGTTCTCCTCATCCAAGTGTGACTTCTTCACAACTACCTCCATGGTCTTGGGTTCAAGAAGTCAAACATTGACACAAATGCAGTCACTAAGACCTCTAACAAAATGTTGCACCAACATCACCTCATCATCTGCGATCTTAGTGTACTGCTTAAGCTCAAAGAACTTACGCTTGTATTGCTCAACTCTCATATCCTACTGCCTCAAATTATGGATCTCATAAGCCTTCCTCTGGCTCCAAAGATCACACAAGAATTGAGCATGAAACCACTCCAAAAATAACTCCCAAGAAACTGTCACAATATCCAAATGCAACTTCTACTCCTCCATACACCACCAAGTCGAAGCAAAATCATGAAGATGCATGATCACACGCCTAGCTTTGGTGTTACTTCTATCCAAATGCATAGCAAAACACCTTCCCAAAACCAATAGCCATGTCTCAGCGTCCAAACCACTGCTAGAACCATCAAAAGTGGGAGGACGAGACCTAAGAAGATCTCTCATGTGACCTATTGCAAACACATCTTGATCAGGTACTGCATCAACTCTCCTCTGAGGTGAATGTGAACGCTCCCTCACTCACTCCGGACACTCCTCTCTTTCTTGATGACTAGCATGACGATGTCCCTCTTATTGATTCTCCTCCTACCTTAGCCCCAAACAATCCAGAAGCTCATGAAGCTCATTAACCAATTGTGGAATCACATCACCACCTTGCGCTCCTTCCACCTGCTGATCATGTTGCTGCTCCTCATGGTGTGTCTCCACATAAACCTTGGGATGAGGACTTAGTTGAGTACCTATACGATCACCACGTCCACGACCTGTACCTCTAGCAATCATCTTGTCTAGAAGGAAGACGCAAAGAACTATAAGCTAAAAGCTAGGGCAACAAACACAATAAAATAACAAGCAAGGATAAACCACTAGGCTACCCCATGCTAAAGTTCTAACACGCACAATGGGCTCATATGAAACCAGAGTACCTAGTGTATGAACTTAAGATTTGATACCAGATGTAATGCTTGCCAAAATACCCTAGAGAAATACAACTAACTAACATGCAATTTTTTTTTAAAGCATATACACCTATGCATTTAACATTCATTAACAAGATAAACAAATAATAACGCATACTACACAAGCGAAATTAAACATAACAACTCATCCATTAATTTCCCCTAGGGTATCTCAACCTCATCACTTAAAGATTAACTATTTACTCAATTGCAATCTATCGTTAACCAATTCCCCATTAATCCTTTAAGGTTCATTTTAAAGAACCAATACCAAATGTTCCTAATCCTAATACTACCATATATCATTAATAATTCATTACTATCATTATCTTAAACATGATTAATCCATTCCATATCATAAGATGCATGTAGTAAAAATCTAATAACAACCCTTATTCAAACATATATCCCAATCTCTAGATTCACATAATGAATATTCAATTAACACAAAGATGCAACAAAGATTATTACAACATAACCAATTACATCATATCCTATCATATATGATTACAAGATTTCTTTTATGGAAGATACATAGTCTCCAAATACAATATGAATGTCTCAAGATATATTAATGCTTCTTAATCTACAAAATACATATGTCATATGAAATATATACATCAATCTGCTACAAGTGTCCATCCATAAGTTGAGAAGATAAGAATCCACCTCCATGCACAAGAGAATCCAATGAAGAACATCCCAATGAAAGAAGGCATCAAACCACCCGACCATGTGGAGCCATAAGGAACAACCCCCCGTACTAGGAGATGACACAAGATCCCACACACACTCTAGATCTAGATGACACCTAACAACCAAAGGATACAACCAAAACCACAACACAAGGCTAACTCAAAGCTCAAAATAAACATAAGAGCTCCAAAGGCAACTCACAATCCAACACTCAAGATGGTAGGGCGTACATGTAGGGAAAGAGTGTCATCACATGCAACCAGCATGGGAAGTTGTCCCGACATCCGTGATACCCATGTGGAGTTGTCTCAACCTTTGAGGGTACTAAGGGATTTTAGCTTACCCGGATCACCAAAGTCTACCCAACCATTCCCGGATCCATATAATCACCCCAAGGATATGAGTTGAGGCCACAAATCCATTTCTTATCTTATTATGGTGATTTACCTCTACCCATCCCATTATGATTAATTATTAATGTTATCACTTGATTACAAGGTAAAATCCCAATGAGATATTCTAGTAGACTAGACCATGGATAACCTAGCAGTCTAATCCTCATGACCTCAATCACCCACTTGGAAGCCCACTCTCCCTAACATGCACCTAGACCTTAGGGTAACAATAATGCACAACACATAAACATGGGCTCTCAATACAATCTAACCAAATAAACAAGGTTTATCAATCAATATAAACTCATGAGACATGAATAACATATGTCTTCATTCATATAAACAACATGGAACACATATAATGCATATAAACATAATATCAACAAAATGAGCCCCAAAGAATGCATATGAAAGTTAAACTGGCACTTTCAACAAATCCTGTAGCGCTTTTGACATAGAAAGTAGCACATATGACTTAAACATTAGTGTATATGACTCAGGAAATAGCGCATACAAGACAACACTCAGAAAACGGTCTTCAACATTTTGAATTGAAAAATCAAATAAGTCTAAGGCATAATCAAGGGCCCAAATCGACCCTAAAGAGACACACAAATAATTAAAACTCAAAGAACTCAACCAAGAACAAAATAAGAATCACAAACAAGGGATATCATTTCTCCAAAATATGAATAAGGTTCCCAACTAAGAACTGGAAGCCAAAAACTTCCTAATACTATCAAAACTCCATAAATCACATTGCAAATCCACTACAAATCCAATAACATTACAATCCCAAACATTCCCCATCTAAAATCAACACTCGGGACAACTACAACAAACATGAAGGAAGCATAATGCTATTCACGACAATACAAATCAATCCACATTAATTACATATATCAATGCCTTTCCCAAATAACTATAATAAAAGTACACATTGTATTTAATCAACCTTATAATATTTTCCCAAATTCCCTGCAAACAACTTAGCACATGCATCGAGAACCAACCTGGAACTAGAATTAATGGCAAGCAAATTCGGTGGAGAACCAAATCCAAACCCAAGAAAACTGCAATCCAACCAAGACCAAGCAATCAAATCTCCACAGTTTATAGAAAAACTCTTGAATGCCAACCCAACAAAATGCACATGAAATCAAATAAATAGAAAATCAAAGACAAGCTATAGGAAAATGTCGGCCAATAGAAATAATTGATTAAAATATATTTCTTACCAACCCTTCTCAAAAACTAAGGTAAGAATAATTTAAAATATTATTTAATATCAACTTACCCCAAACTCACAGCCAATAGTAAAATAGGGTAGGTAGAGAGAATATATTAATTAACACAAAGGGTAAAAAGAGAAATAATAATAATATAATCAACCCATTAAATAAATAATCCATGGCACGATAAAATATAAAGGCCCAATTAACTAATTAAACCAAGGAACCCAAATAATAATAAAAAAAATCATCGATAAAAGGCCGAAGCCATAAAATTTGATTAGATTAAAAAATTCATTACATTGCATTACAATCTTCGCTCAATGCGGGTGCCGGTAGGAAAGAGTGGAGAGGAGAAAACCTTCGGCCTTGCCTGGGACATTAAGTCCAAATACAAAAAGACCGGTTATGATTACAACATTACAACTTAACAATATTTTGAGGTTACAGCGTAATCAATACAAACTGACATCCTGTACTGATCATTCACCTATAGGCCCAGATGATTTACTCTCCCTTATCTTGAATTGTAGCAATGGTTTGCCTATGAGGGATTGCTTCTATCAACAGCCTGTAAATACCTTTCCTCTGCTATCAGTTCACACAGACTAAATGAAATCTTAGAGACTTGCAAAAACCCTCAATCCCACTGTACAACAAACCACTTCATGAATTGTTAGCCAATAAACTATCAAATAACCAGGTTTGCCAAACATATTCCACAGTTGCGGCTACGACCATAGAATCTTTTGTATTGAGACAACACAAAAGTATTGAGAAAACACAAATCCTTAACACATCCTATAGGCTTCAGGCCAACATCTTGAATATAATTAAGTCAGACAGAGAAATAACAGAGCATGAATCTGGGGGAAAGGGAATCGTCGTCCTAAAAGATCTTAAAGTCATATCACTCCTCTCAACAAGTTTTAATCATATTTGATTTTTAGAAACATATTCCTTTTCTTTCCTATCACCTTATTTGAGTCACCAAAGAGAATTTAAAAACAATTATCCACCTTTATACTAGAACCAAGCATAACCAAAAGCAGGAAAGAAAATCATGAGGGGAGATATCCAAAATTAACTAGGAATTCAATGAGAGAATTGTCAGCTATTATTAACAAAGTGTATATGTCCCATGCTTCTCAGTCCCCTTTCAGAAAATAAAAATAGAAGCGGCCAACCTCCCCACCTCTGCCTAAACATAAAGCTACATATGTATATATCATCTATGTTTTTGAATGTATATGTCTGTCTATATATAAATATATGCATATATATATATATGCATGTATTTATATATATAAAAAGAAGAGAGCATTGGTTCACCACACAACCAAAAATTGAAAAATATTGTAGGAAGCTTTGTTTTCACACATAATCTGCTTAACCCACAAGCAAGACCCATTAAATCACACAAAAATTTAGAAGATTCATTTTAGAGAAGATTGTGAAAAGGAACTAGAGACAGAAAAAACATATCTAAAACTAGAGCAAATATTAACCTTATCATCCATAAGTCTATGAAACTTAAGTCTGAAATAAAGTAAAAGTGTTACGGTAAACAATTAAGAATCAAAAGTAATGATAAGAT